>NC_058408.1:80023907-80301303 GCF_002201575.2 Neomonachus schauinslandi
GAGTCCCGGGATCGAGTCCCGCATCGGGCTCCCTGCTCGGCGGGGAGCCTGCTTCTCCCTCTGACCCTCCCCCCCTCATGTGCTCTCTCTCTCTCTCTCATTCTGTCTCAAATAAATAAATAAAATCTTTAAAGAAAAACAAGAGAAATGAAAAATAAAAACAGAAGGACATAGTATGCCAAAAGGTAAGAGTGCTTTGGGGAAAATTCGAGCAAGCTAAGGAGAAGGACTAGTTAGGGAAGGAGAGGAGCAATGGGTGATTCCATCTGATAAACAGTGGCGAAAGAAAGAAGTACTCTATCAAATAAGACTAGAATGTTTTAAGAAAATAAGGTAGAACTTTAAGAGAATAAAAATTAGGGGACGGTTGGCTCAACAGGTTATGAGTCTCCACATCACTAGTAAATTCAGGAATAGTTTATCACATAAATTTACCATCTGATTCATTTGCTATCAAAGATTTCCACGTGCAAAATATTTTTTTAAATTTTGAACACAAAAAAAATCTGAGGAAGATGCCCAAATTGACAGTAATCAAATAAAATAATCTATACATTCAAGATTCATAATCTAAAACAGTGCATAACTGTACCACAGTGATTAAATTACATGTGAATTAAACTGGCCTCCTTATTGAGTTTGATGCTGGAGTCTCTGGAAACCACATCATTCAAATACACAGAAATACATGTATCCTTAGCTTCAGAGGAGAAAGTAGTCTTTCTGGATTCGGAAAGACCATAAAACAGACAACATCTACTAAAGGGAGATGCGCATTTTAACCACAGACAAACATCCACATTCACATAAGCAGTAGATAAATAATGGTTGCTCAGTGAATACTTTCAGCTATATGCCCTTCAGGAGATTATAATCATATTCATCTTTTAAATCATCGCACCAAGTTCACAGATGAAAGACAGGTACAAGGCTATGTACAGAGGCTTTAGACAAGATGCTGGTGGAGGACCACTTCAAGTTAGTAATCTGTTAATGTATCTGCATTATAACTCCATTCCCAGAGCAGTATTTGTGCTTTACCAACGATGTTCCTGAACAGCAAGATAAAACAGAAATCAGCCTCTGGAAAGAAAATGTTAAGTTATAGTAGATATTTGGGAATTGCTGTTTCGATATAAATAATAACATCAAACTGTCTGCAATATAAACAGACTAATCCATTAAGCTTTTCACAGTTTTTACCTATTGAGGACATCAGCCATTTATGATGTGATATAGGACTAGATACAGGGGGAATAGTGCTGGTAAGTTATCAGAAGCCCCTTCCTCTGTACTCTGAGAAAAGTTTCTCTTCACGATTAGACCACTAAACTTCTCAAGAGCAAAGATTCATTCTTATTTACCTCTGTAGCTCCAGCCCAGAATTCACAACAGCAACTCAATAGACTTTTGTGGAATGAATGCTGCTTGAATCAGTTGGGCGGAAAAGGGATATGGCTTTTCCATTTCTCAGCTGTGGAGACAACTGAAGCATAGACTTTGACCTTTTTCTAGACAAGGATCTAACTTGTTAGACCTAGTCTGGCTCAAGAACCTGGAGATCTCAAATACAAATAAATAGTTCCAATTAAGGCATAAGGATGCTAACTCCGTGTCTGCTGTCTACTGTAGCAAACGATGTTAGAAAGGATCCAACGTTCACTTACACATACAAATGTCTTCCTTCTTCCAAAAAAAAGAACCTAGGGCGCCTGGGTGGCTCAGTTGGTTAAGCGACTGCCTTCGGCTCAGGTCATGATCCTGGAGTCCCGGGATCGAGTCCCGCATCGGGCTCCCTGCTCAGCGGGGAGTCTGCTTCTCCCTCTGACCCTCCTCCCTCTCATGCTCTCTGTCTCTCATTCTCTCTCTCTCTCAAATAAATAAATAAAATCTTTTAAAAAAAAAAAAAAAAAGAACCTAATTTTGTAGATGTACCTTTTTCTTCTCTCCCTCCCATGCTCTGAGCCAGTTGTTGACCACATTTCCCCCAATAAATAACAGTCATAAGCATGTAACAATGTGCATGAGGGAAATTCTACCAGGAGGTTTCTTTACTCTCATAAACAAAAAAACACAGAAAGTCAGCGCTTTTTCATGCCTATGGAAGATGTTGAATTTAGAGATCATCTCTGAAATTGCTACAGTCCTATTGTAATCACAGGGAAACTAGCCTAGGAACTAAGCAAACAGAGAGAACAGAGTGAAGAGAACTACAGAAAACCTGAGCCAGAGCCCTGATCAATTAAAATTAGATTATCTGCCTTTGGATATTTTGTCATTTTTTTTAAACCATATATGATTAAGTGGTAAAAGAGGACACAACAGTCTGTAATATAATCCTATTTATGTAAAAATATTTTTGTACATGACGCTCTAGATGGATATAAACCAATCTTTTAGCAATGGTTGTCTTCAGGGCAAAGGAGGATTATGAAGCGAATATTTGCATTCAGTACTCTGCTATATTACTATTATGAGAATGAAAGATTGAAATGGTTCTGGAGTTTAAATTTTAACTGAAATTTACGTGTATTTTATATCGCATGCATGGCAGGCACTAATTATGTGTTTTCCCCCAGCTTTGAGATATAATTGATACACATCACTGTAATATAAGCTTAAGATGTTTAGCATAATGGTTTGATTTACACACATTATGAAATGATTATTGCAATAAGTTTAGTTAGCATCCACCATCAGTATAGATACAATGCAAAAAGAAAGTAAAAAAAGAAAAACACATTTCCTTGTGATAAGCACCCTTAGGATTTACTCTCTTGACAACTCTCCTATACAGCACACAGTAAAGGTTAACTAGGCGTCATGCCACACATGACAGCACGAGAACCATTCATCTTATAACTGGAAGTTATCTTTTGACCTCCCCCTGTCCTCCAATTCTCCCTCATCCCACCTCTGGTAACTACAAATCTGATCTCTTTTTCTATGAGTTTGTTTTTATTTTGTTTTTGTAGATTCCACATATAAGTGAAGTCATACAGTATTTCTCTCTGTCGGACTTATTTCACTTAGCATAATGTCCTCAAGGTCCATCCATGTTGTTGCAAATGGCAAGATTTCATTCTTTTTTATGGCTAAGTAATATTCCATCGCATCTATCTATCTATCTATATATATATATATACATACACACACACACACTACATCTTCTTTATTGATTTGTCTATCAATGGACACTTGGGTTGTTTCCAAATCTTGGCTTTTGTAAATAATGTTGCTATAAACATAGAGGTGCATGTATCCCTTTAGAATTAGTGTTTTTGTATTCTTTGAGTAAATACCCAGTAGTGTGATTACTGGATCATAAGGTAGTTCTATTTTTCACTTTTTGAGAAACATCCATACTGTTTCCCACAGTGGCTGCACCAGTTTGCATTCCCACCAACAGGGCACAGCGGTTCCTTTTTCTCCACATCTTTGCCAACACCTGTTGTTTCCTGTGTTGCTGATTTTAGCTATTTGACAGGCGTGAGTTGATATCTCGTTGTAGTTTTGATTTGTGTTTCCCTGATGAGTGATGTGAGCATCTTTTCATGTGTCTATTGCCCATTGGTATGATTTCTTTGTAGAAATGTTCATGTTTTCTGCCCATTTTTTTGGATTATTTGGTTTTTGGGTTAAGTTCTTTATATATTTTGGATACTAGCCCTTTATCAGATATGTCATTTGCAAACATCTTTTCCCATTCCGTAGGTTGCCTTTTAGTTTCGCTGACTGTTGTTTGTTGATTGTGCAGAAGCTTTTTATTCTGATGTGCTCCCAACAGTTTATTTTTGTTTTTGTTCCCCTTGCCTCAGGAGACATGTCTAGAAAAAAGTTGCTACAGCTAATGCCAAAGAAGTTACTTTTAACATATCATTAATCAAGCAATAAACAAATGAGGACATATATATGTATCCATATTTATATTTATAAAATTTATTTATTCCCAACCATATCCCAGCCAGGCATCTTGCTGAAGCAAAAATAAAAATTGTGAGTATGGTATTCTTTTTATTAAAAAGTATCCCTACTTCAGTCTTTGGCTCCGGTCTCTTCAGAGTCAGGAATCTACTGCTATGATATTTAAAAGTGTAATATTAATCATTTGATTCTGTATTTTAACGGAAACTTAGGACATGCAAAGCAGTAACATACTTAAAAATGGATGAACAACATCATGTGTTCAAGTTAACTTCACTTTTTTCCAGTGAGTCATTAGCTCAGCCATCTGAGAAACTTACTTTTAATAATGTACAGAACATAATCTATATTACATGAATCACAAGCAAGGTTATTTAACCCTTCATCTTCCCACCACACTATCCCAATTCACTTTAATGAGAAGGAAAGCAAATGAAAAAAAAAAATCAACATGGAAATAAAACTCAACCAGGGTGGACAGAACATTAACTCTTTTAATTTCTGATCTGCCCAAGAACTTGAACAAATGTCTTTAACATGCAGTGCCACTGGGCATATACCAAAATACCAGAAGAATAAGGATATAAAAGAAACATTAAGATCCACTTTTGGAATGTCCAATAAATACTGAAGACTCAAAAAACTCTTGAGAGAATAGTCTTTTAAATGTGTATCTATGAGTTGATACCAATTATATATATATATATATATTATATATATATAATATATATATGTGACAGACTGATATTAACATTGATTGGTTTACAAGAAAGTACACTTTTCAGTCCTTATTCAACTAGATTACTCTGATCTTCATCTGATCTTGTCAACAACATCTTCGAACTACAACACAGAAGTAGTAGGCTGAATAATGGTACCCCACAGACATCCACATCCTAATCCCCAGAATCTGTGAATGTTACGTGGTAGTATGTAGTTCATTTTGAAGATAGAGGATGGGCCACAAACCAAGAATGTAAACTAGAAAAGGCAAGGCAAACAGATTCTTCCCCAGAGCTCCTCTAAGGAATGTAGTTCAGCTGACACCTTCATTGCAGCTCACTGAGATTAATTTTTAGACTTCTGACTTCAAGAACTGTAGGATAATAAATTTATGGTGTCTTAAGCCATCTGGTTTGTGGTAATTTTTTTACAAGCAGCTATAGAAACCTAATACATGTGGTTTCTGTGACCCCTTTCTCCCGGCTTTCCTCATCTCTCAGACCATCTTTCCAGAGCCTTCCAAAGGCTCCTTCTCCTCTTCTTCCTACTGCTTTAATAGTGATATCCCCTCAGGCTCCTCTACTACTTTTATTACATGGACACTCCATAGTAAAGAGCTGAAAAGCAAAGACTTTAGAGTCCAGAGGACATGGATTTGTACCCCAGTGATACCACATGCTAGCTATGTGATCTTTCCAGATACTGTAGTTTTCAGGTCTAGAAATTCCATTTTGTTTCTTCGAATAATTCTTCTAAGTATTTGAATCTTTTATTTCATTGAACATAGTTATAATAAGCTTCTTTATACTTTTGTCTGGTAAGATCATCTCAGGGTTGTTGTTGGTTGTTTTTTCTCTTGAGATTGGATCACATATGCGTGTTTCTTTCCTTGTCAAACAATTGTGGATTGTATCCTGTCTTTTAATGCTGTTAAGATTCTGGATTCTGGGCACCTGGGTGGTTCAGTAGGTTGAGCATCTGCCTTCCACCCAGGTCATGATCCCGGGGTCCTGGGACTGAGTCCTACATCGGTCTCCCTGCTCAGCGGGAGTCTGCTTCTCCCTCTACCCTTCCCCCCTGCTCATGATCTCTCTCTCTCTCCCCCCTCACTCTCTCTCTCTCTTTCTCAAATAAATGAATAAAATCTTTAAAAAAAAAAGATTCTGGATTCTGCTATATACTTCTGAAGAATGTGGAGGGATTTGTTTTAACAGATAATTAACTTGGTGAAACTAATACTGTAAGATGCTGGGTGGCAGCACAAATCTCAGTCCAGTATTGTCCTTAGCAATGGCATTTGAATTGACATCTGCCCCCCACACATGGTTTACGTACCCGCAAGAGGCTAGGCAGTTTATACACAGAATTTAGGGGTCCCCATCTCTGGATTTCTCTTTTTCAGGATGATTCCTTGACTTTCCCAAGGCCCCGAATTCTGTCTCCAGGGAGACGATGGGTATTCTCTCAGAGTCTGAGCTGCCACATAGCATTGACTTTAGTCCACCGTCAGGCTAAAAGCCTTAAAAATGAGGAAACTCATCCACATCGATCCCATTTTCCAAGTCTGACTCCTCTCCAGAATCTGCCTGCTTTTGTCCAACCCTCCAGAGCGTGCAGGTATTTAGGAAGTTTGCTGTTATTTGTTTTGATTTTAAGATTTGGCCCAAACTTTACAGTTCTTCCTCCAGAAGAGTCAGGTCTGGTAGGAGCTTGTGCAAGCAAAGCCAGGCAAAAAATCCCGAGAATAATGGTAACAGCCGTTGCGTCTCCTGGGTGCAGGGGTTGGCTGGCACACATTAGTTACATTAAGTTATGAGAGTCTCACATCAACACTATCAGGGAGATATTACGATTTCTCTTTATAAATGAAAAACTGAGGGAGAGAAAGATTAAGCAGCTTTCCTAAGATTACCAAGAATTGAACTCGATGAGTTTGTTCCAGAATCCACGTGCTTCACACCGCTCTGAAATCTGCACAGGTCTTCTTGACCTGCTTCATCTGCTGCTCTTGTATTTATATAAAATGATCTTAAATGCAATCACATGCCTGAGATTGGTGCTTCGCTGTTTGATAAAGGTGCTTTTAGAAACTCATTTATGGTGCTTCAGTGTTTAAAAAATGTATTTGTAAAAGACTCGCTTACCAGTAAATTTAGCCAGGGGCTTTCTTGATGCGTTGACATTCTGAGTACATGCTTCAAAAAGGCAGAGGTTTTATTAGAAGAATGACACAGCTGTATTAATAATACTCTGCCTTCTAGAACTTCATTTCTCATAAAAACTGGACATGTCTGAGTCTGATGTATATTTTTATTGATAATTAAATCACTGTAGTATCTTGTACCTTTAATTACAAACAGTATATAATTTAAAAATATGAAACAGTCTTAGGATCTCATATAAAATAATAAACCATTTTAGTAAATTGAGACATAAAAACCACTTTAAGAATATCTCTGGATATGTTAGGCACTGTCCTCCTATCAAGTATGGTTTTCTATTAGAATTCTAAAAACATAGCCTAATGAGATCAAATTATTCTTTGGAGAAAAATTTAAAATAATTTTTATATTAATACTTTTAGTATTATTTCTACTTGTCTTAGAAATGATTGGAAAAAGTCCAAAGAAAATTCAAAGGAATGACAAGTTCCACATACCCAAGCCCTTCGTTGTGCTTATGCTATAAGTGTATATACTTACATGGTAATACACACCAAACTGTAATTATTTTTCTATACCTGCATTAGACTGTGGACCCACTAATGACAAAAATCACTTATTATTCATCTTTCTATCCAAAGACCCTTCTAAAGTATATCTTATAAATGTTCAAAAAGTTTATATTAAATAAATGAATGATGAGAACTGAATGACTTTATTCCTAATATTTTACATTCTGAATGTTATAGATATTTAAAGTATTATTGTAATTTAAATTATAGTAAACTACCAATTACCTACAATATGAGGAAAATAGGACATAAATTAATTAATGATACCAATCATAATCACCTAAATTATAAATTTCAACCTACTTCCCCAAAGAGCAGGATAGAAGGGGCAAATACTGGTTTAATATTAGGTAATTTTTCTTGGTTCAAGCTATAAAATTCAAACAACAAGGAACCAATAGAGTCAAGTGGACACAAGGCAAATCCAAGAGATAGGGTCTTATAATTCTTTCAGAAACAACTAAACCAAAAGACAAAAAGGCCAGTCAATGTTACAAATTTAAAACACAGTCTCCTAAACACAATATACAAGTAAGCCACTTGGTACACTCATGGCATTAAAAAAAAAAAAAGGCAATGCCTTTTCAACAAATGATAATTATTAAAATTATTTGAAAAAGTAAGACTTTTCAATAAACTGCACGGACTTCAAAAACAAAGTTCTTTCCACTACACTATGTGCCCTCTCACTTCATAATGTGCTCCTATGAAATGGAATCCTTAAACTAGACCTTAAAAAAAAATACAACCATGTGGAGAAAGTGTTCATCCAAAAGGTCTGTGAATTAACATAAATATAGTAAAACAGCCCAAATGATAAGATCACCTAAATCATTAAACTTTATTCAATACAACAGTGACTCTATAGTTTAACATAATTATGCCATCGTTAAACTGGCAGAACCATGATCTCACTGATATGAGAGATCTGAGAAACAAAACAGAGGATCATAGGGGAAAGGAGAGAAAAATGAAACAAGACGAAACCAGAGAGGGAGACAAACCATAAGAGACTCTTAATCTCAGGAAACAAACTGAGGGTTCCTGGAGTGGTGGGGGGTGGGAGGGATGGGGTGGCTGGGTGATAGACACTGGGGAGGGTATGTGCTATGGTGAGTACGGTGAATTGTGCAAGACTGTTGAATCACAGACCTGTACCCCTGAAACAAATAGTACATTATATGTTGTTAAAAAAAAAAAAAAAAACTGGCAGAACCATGTGCCAGAAGTAAGGTGGGATGCTGGAGGAAGGAGGACAGAGAACTGGACCCGCCAAGATGGCAGAGGAGGACTACGCCAAGGCCAGGGAAAAGGCAGTCAGAAATCAGTAACAGTCCTACCAATGGAACATACAGGGATGAGAAAAAAAGTAGAATAATAATAATGGCCCCTGTTAAATATATGCTATATGAGCAATAGACTACATGTGTCATCACCAAACCTGATGATAAAGACTTACCTTCCCCAAAGCCACAGAGCGAATACACAGCAGCGCAGGTATTCTAAAATATTTCTCTAATTCTACAAAGCCCTGCTATTGGCCCTGTGCTATCTAACCAGCAATCAGAAGAGTGAGAAGAGAAGACAGATGTGGGTTCACAAACAGACAAGTTACACAGAACCACATAAACCCAGGGAGAGGACAGGAGTAACAGAAGCAAGGATGCCCATGTACAGAAGCCCAGGCGAAATTCACCCCAAGGGACGGGCACTGCTCCAGTGGTCATTTTCTCCTTGTTGTACGTGTATTATCTCCACCCTCAAAATTCTAAAGGCTCTAAGAGCAGCTACTCAGATAAATGGGTCTTAGCCTCTAATATTGATATGCTTCGAATAAGAATAAAATCTAAATGATATTCAATGGATATATACATATGATCTAGATCTGTCTTACTATACCTTTTTTTAATTAAGCAGATATTTTAGAAAATCCCTTTAGATAAAATCCTTCAGAATGCTTTTGTGCCACTAACATATTAGTTATTTTACTAATGGTCACAATAAGCAACTTTATGGAATCAAAACTTCATAAATTAGGTAATATTTTTCCTTGTTTCATCTTACACATATCTTGTTGTTATCAGTAATTTTCTTGACTTGTTTTGGCACAAGTGATGCTGGGAATTTCTCGCCACTTTCCTAAAGCTTTATGAAAACCATGCATTTCTTCAGAGACCCAAGAACATGAGCAAAACGGGTTAACCACAAAAAGAAAAGGCACAGTTCTAGATGGAATTTTTTTCCTTATCATCATCAAGTGTGTTCATATTGTTAATGTGCATATGACAACATTTTGGACATTAAATAGTATTATGCAATTTACTGAATTACACAAAGAATTTAGAAAGAATTACTTTTTTAAAAAAGGACAAGGCTTTGTAAATAAAGTTGATTATGAATGAGTTAGGGAATCGGGTAATACATGAGGTTCTTTTCGATACACTGGTGATTTGTAAGGGAAAAAAAATGATTTCATGAAAACCGGCATTACTCTGTTGATATACTTCCTCCTAGTAAAAGTGGATCTTTCTTTAAGCAAATCTACTGTCCACAGTTTATTAAGTTGGAGATGACAATTTGCTTGACATATGTCAAGGTTGCCATAGGTTCCTATAATGAATTCAAAGCAGAACTAGTTAGTTATGAGGGTATGGATACCTAATAAAGTCCAAAAGACTTGACTCCTACAAGTGCCAAAAGCATCCACTATAGCATATAATCAGACATGCTACTTAGCCAGCTTACACTATTACCATTAAGATGGTTGCTAAGGTGGAGAACTTCTCTCCTTCTTGGTAAATGGTCATGGCACCAAATCCCAAGTGTTCCCTAACTCTGACCACCCCAGGGCTACTCCAGGATACCCCCACATCCCTGGGACCAGCCCCAAATCTCTCCAGAACTTAGCCTCTAGCATTATAGCTGAGATCCACTCTGATTAATTGACACCTGTGCCAAAGTTGTTCAGTATTTTGAGTATCATTTCAGGGTATAATCAAAACTCCTCTGTGATCTAGGAGAGTATCTTTCCTTCTCCAAAATATAGAATCCCCTTGAGCTACTGGACAGCGGTTTCCTCTTAAAAGTTACTCATCTAAAAGTGACATTCAGCTTAATGAAAGATGTCCCTTCCCTGTAGTTGAGATTCTTCTCAACTTACATTTTCTAATTAATGCCTTACGGTAGCTATGCTGAGCTTTAAAACATGGTGTTCCACACATCACATAAACTGCCACTTTAGAAACAGACAGAAACCTGTAGATGGGGACCAATTCAAAATAAAATATAGCTAAATAAGAATATTAGGGAGAGGATGCAGAAATTCTAATAAATATCTTAAAAGCATAACTCCTAAAATCGTATTTCTAACACTTCCTAGACACACAGAAAATTTAGAGCTTGCCTAGGTCAACCCCATGATTTTAGAGGGATAAAACATCTTTTCAAAGACACTAAATTTAGAAAAATTAGCTTAGCAATATAAAAATTAAATTTATGTCCACTTCATCCATAAGCTGGTATCTACAAAGTAAAATGACAATACATACTTTCCTGGATGCTTAGGCAAAAGAAAATGATTTTTCCTTGTAAAAACAGATTTGAATTTCAAAGCTGACATGCCTCAGTAATGTTTAAAAATCAGAAGAGGTTATTCCAGGTAGAAACACGACTAGTTGAACTGAGAAATGTTTTATTTCTATTTAAGCCTATTCTAAAAGCTTTGCATTAAAGAACAGAAATTTTTTAAAAAAAACATTTTATATAGTTTAATACAGTAATTTCAAACTTTTTGTAACCAAAAATCAACTTGAAAAGTTAAAACACATATATTTGGATCTTTCATAAAAGAAGTTGTTATTCTAATATCAAATAAAAGTCACTAAAGTTTCTCCTTGATACTTACTAGTGTACTATTAACATTTAAAATGAATTTAGAATTAATGCAGAAACCAATTAAATTTTGTGTGAAACTAAATCTTTCAAAATTACAAGGCTAATGAAAATACGTTACATCCTAATTGATCACTCATTTTCTGTGGAACTACGTGTTATTTTTCAATGCTCTTACTTATCGAAACTGGAAAAATGATTAAAAACCATAACAGTAAAACATAGAGCAATAATGGTAAGAGAAAATTTTAAGTTTCATTTAAAATGTACACTACAGTAATTATAGTACAAAAAATAAGCAAACAAAAGAAACCAAAATTTGGCCATCCATCCTCTGCTTAATTCTAAACCTTAATGAATTGGTTAAGAACAAAAGTAGCCCAGAAATCAGTCATATCAAGTTATAGCATGGAAAAAATTTAGATTACCAAATCAGATTTCAAAGAAAAATGTCGTCATTAGGGGACAGAATAAGAATTTCAATCTTCAGAAGAAAACTCTCAGATGTTTGCAAAACTATAAATGATTAAAGCCATATTGCCATAATTTTATTACTTAAAATACATGAGTGCCATGAAATTTTACTTGCCATAAAGAAGCTTAGAACATAGTCACATGGTTAGAGGCATTTGAAAATGAAATAAAGGTTAATGACAAATAGCCATGCATAAAGCAATTAATTAAAATAGTAACAATAACAGCTCTGAAAACGTAAGAAAACACACAAATTGCTCCAAGAAAGATTCTGTTTTAAACCACAGACGTAAGCATGAGGTTCCATGACACACATCACCTTGAGGCTGGATTTTTTTTTTTTTTAAGTTCTTTAAGATATCACAGGTCTGCTGGACAAAGCAGAAAGTCAAACTTAAGGAAATCACAAGTAAAATGCATTGACTTAATTTCAGCAAAAAGAAAACCTCCAACACCTATGAACGAAACCATTCATACAAGTCAATGAGTTCATTAAAATACTACAAGTATACATAAATTAAGTACTTGCCCCTTCTGACTTCTCCACCGTGTTAGCCAGCATTTCCTGCAGGGCCCGGACAGAGAGAGACTGTTCCAGCACAAAGGTGCAGATGGAGAGGTCTGGGGGAACATTCTGTGTGGAAAAAGGAAAAGATACCATCATTGCTGCTGCCACCACCACCATCATCAAGCAACCAGGCCCAATTTACCTTATTATATATCAGTTTCATTCATAGAAAAAAAAGAGTACTTGTCAATTCTCTAATAGCATCTCCTAAATCATCAAAATACATTATCTATTCCGCTCACACGTTTTAATCCATTTTTGAATTTATGGATAACAATAGCTAACCATTTATTGAGTGCCTACTCTCCTAGGCATTGCACTCCGAACTTTATCAGTACCTCCTGTGGTTGTCTATAAGGATTATTACTATCATTGTGCAGACAAGAAAACAGAGAAGTTAGGTTACTTTCCCAAAGTCACAATAACTAAATTTTTCAAGGCAGTATTAAAAAGCCAGATTTCTTGGACTCTCAAGCATTCAGTTCTAATCTACCATGCAGCCAGCTCATTAAAAAATATAAAGAATAGAAAAATACTTGCCTCAAACTAATATTGAAGTTAATAAATAGAAAATTGAATTGGTACAAAAAAGCCTTTTACACAGGCTTCTCTTCATCCAGAAAGAAAACAATTACTTTGTTTTACTCAAGTAGGATACATATTTGGCCTCTAATTTGAGTTGTGGCAATATGATTTTCTGCTCTGTCCTGAGATGGATGGATGGATGGATGGATGGATGGATGGATGGATGGATGGGTGTATGTATGTATTATTTTTCTCAATCATACTTTTCCCTTCCTCTTTCCTTCCTTTGAAACTTCCACTCCAATCAATAACCCCATAAATTCTGAAAATCCCAAAAGGTAACTATCAAGGTGGTGAAGGAAACAGGGTAAGAACTACCTGGTGAGTTAGAACTACCCCAATCAGGAACAAGTACATTATCATGCATGCAGGCTTTTGCTTTCGATAAGCAGGATCCAGCAGGCAATCCAACTGGGTCTGGGAAGATGCTCAAAGGAGGATTTTCTTAACAGAAGAACATTATAAATACATTAAACACTAAATGTAAGTGAGACAATATCGTCTTCATAAAAAGAACATTAGGAGGATAAATTTGATAACCTGATATAATGTATCAAAATTACAATTTTCAATGTTTAAGTATTTATTAAATTGAACCACTACCACTAGAATGATTCTTATCAGCAGACAATGATGCTTTGTGGTTTCAAGGCAAGATGAAGAGCTAGGGTTCCAGAATTAAAATTCTTTTTTTTTTTTAAAGATTTTATTTTATTTATTTGACAGAGAGAGAGAGACAGCTAGAAAGGGAACACACAAGCAGGGGTAGTGGGAGAGGGAGAAGCAGGCTCCTGGCCGAGCAGGGAGCCCGATGCGGGGCTCGATCCCAGGACCCTGGGATCATGACCTGAGCCGAAGGCAGACGCTTAACAACTGAGCCACCCAGGCGCCCCCAGAATTAAAATTCTTTTGTGGAGGAAAGAAACATGTCATCTTGGCCACTGGGGTTACTCATACCCCACAAACTTTCCTGGCACTCATGTTTTGTTCTGCTTTGTTTTATTTTTTAAATGAACTTTCCCTCGCTGGAATCCTCCATCCTCTTGTCATGGGCTTCTGTGACCCCAGCCAAATGTCTTTCCATTCCTCCTCAGACTATCTCAGCTAGTCGTCAAAACAAACTCCCAGATCTGGGCACAGCTACTGCCTTCATAATCTGCAGTCAGCCAGACAAGAGCTTTCTTTCCAAAATCCTCAGATAGAGGACTGGAAGCTAGGAAAGAACCTCTCTTCTACTTTGACATTTAGGAGTAAATTCTTTTAAATTTAATTTTCTCAGTTCTAACTATATTAATTACAATTTATCAAATCAAGACAAATGCTACGGGGTAAAAAATCTGATATTCAAAGCATTTATTCTGATCTTATCCATTTAAAATGTGAGGGTTTGGAAGCTATACTCAAACAGTGCTAGTAGAATCCTATATTATGAAATGGTATGCTAGTGAACCAATTTCTCAAAAAAAAAAAATACCTTGATTTGTAGCATTTGCCCATTTCTGTGACAAAAATAATAACTGCTGATTTCAACGTCAAAGTTTACACATCAGCTCACAAAATTCCTAAATATGTAACACATAGCTCTCAGGAATCTATGAGAACTGTTCCCAGGGCACCACCAGACTGATTTCAGACCTTTATCGATTAATTACTTCAGAATGACTATAATGTAACAGTTAAGAACTTGGATTCTATAAACAGTTACCTAAGCAATAATCCTGGCCTCACCACTTAATACCTGCTAACTTTTCTTATTTTTGGTTTCCTTCCCTGGAAAATGACATAGTAATTATAATAACTATACCATCCCCGTAGAGAAACATAAATGAGATAATGTAAGTCAAGAGCTTATCACAGTGTCAAGAACATAACAAGAACTCAAAATAAGGGAGCCACTAACCTTAGTTTTGTATATTGTCATTTCTTTCTTTGGCAACTAATGAAATACCACTCATTTTTTTTAAACTGATTCTTAAATGGACTCTACTTTGGAGAAATAGTGTTTGAAAACACAAATCAATAATTATGCCCCTGTTCATAATATCCAAAATGTTCTAGTATTTTCAAGAAAAGGTCATTTTTGGTAAAGTTTATATCCTGGATGTATTTCAATTGTTTCATGCTTCACTTTGCTCAAAATGTTAAAATATGGATCACTATACCAGCTTGCATTTATTTTAAAGATCCTTGAAAACCACATGGATTTGGAATGAATTAATCCTGCCACACCAATTTCATTTTGCCACAGACTGATATGCCTGTTACAAGATATTCTTCCAGACAGTGGGAGTTAGCAAGAGTAAACAAACAATCCACAGAGGCAACTCTCTGTCCGTCAGAGACTCAACGCACTTTCTTTTGACCCATCCTTCTTCTCCCTCTCACTTTGCCCTTCTCCTCCTCAAAATACACACAGATGTAATAGAAAAGCTGAGCAGGAAGAAAATGTTGTTTACCCCTTTTAGGAAAATATGAAACAATACATCAGAGCTCTCTAGGATCATCTGTTTTGTTTTGCTCTAAAGGAAAAGAGTCTGGTTATTTTAGGCAACAGAATCATTACCCTAACTTGTGACCTTTTACAGTGAACTACCAAAAGTATTCCTTAATTTAGGTGAGTGTTTCTTCAAATAACCTTGAACATTTTACAGCTAAACCATACTATGGCATTTATGTTAAGCCTCTGTTCCCACTTCCCAGAAATAAAGTTTAGTCAGGGGAAAATAAAGGGTCTCATTCATTCATTAAAGACCAACTAAATGGCCAAAAATCAAAATGACTTCTAACACCAGGCACAAGAAATAAAGTGTAACATTCTATAAACCTCTGGAGTGAGAGCTCGAACTCACAAACAACTGCAAGCTATCATCTTGTCCTTCATCATTCATTTTTTCAATCAAGTCTTACTATAACTGAGAAATTTAAGTTTTCCAACTTCAATATGAAAACACGTTGCTTGCCCTTACAATGAGTGTCAATTGTAAAAGCAACCCTTAGGTCGTATGCTTTACATTACTGAGTGCTTCAAAACAGACCCCGTCATAATGTAAAAGAAATACAGCACAGCATGTATGCCTATCTGCTTCTTATACATTATACATGACGTTTATTTTCCTGAAAAATTAAGTCAGAGAAAGTGCTTCTGTCTAAATGTCTACCTAGGCTGCCCAGAACAGTACCCAAAGCAAGCAGACAAAAGGTTAGTCATACTCTTCATGTGGATACAACCCCAATGTTATCGAGACGTGTACTTTCACGAGAATAAGAAACCTTAAGCTAGCAGCCTGGCTATGTACCTTTCCTTCCGTTTAAAATACATACTGGTCATTGTTCTCCTCTGCCTGACAATCACCTAGACTTATGGGGGAAAAAATTCTCAAGAAGAACCACACACCGCATCTGGCTTTGTTCACACTGGAGAGACTGTATGAAATCAGTTAGGTTTCCAACTGAGATATCCATCAAACCATTTGGCTTCCAAGGATATATCTGCCTAATCCACTTAAAAACCTATTGAAACATGCCATTACCTTAACTGAACTGCAACTGATAATTTGGGACTACATAAGTCACAGATCATCTCTCTTGTTATTACGTATAAAAACTGCATAGTAACCAACCACTCTATTTTAGCATCCTCATACCTTTGCTCATGTTTTTCCTCCTTTAGCCTACAATATCCATTTCCAGGTCACCCCCTATGGAAAATACTTCATGTTTTTGAATCACACATAAATAAAAACATTTTCCTTATTGAAAATTCAAATAATATCGAAAAACTGAAAACCCTCTTTCCAAATTTAATTATATTTATTCTCCCTTAACGTCCCTCCCAGGCATCACCAATTGGAGTTTGATGACCTTTGGACGTGCACCTTTTCAGGTCTTTTTCTATGCATTTACATACATATGCTCATATACAAGTATACAGAATGGCTTTTCCCATTCATGGGCTCACTTTGTAAAAATTACATATTTTAAATTATTAATACATTTTAGATATCATTTTTTTAGAGATCATTATCTATTAGGAGATCTATATCTACCTCATTCTTCATGACTACTAGAGAATCTAGATATACCATATTCCTCCTAAAGATTGGTTCACGTTCTCTGCCATATAACACTGCTATTCAACTCGGACCCTCACCTTCCCAACCACCATTACCAGTCTAAAGTGGTGGCTTACAAAAGAAGGTGGCTTACAAAAAAAAAAAAAAAAAATTGGTGGCTTACACCACCAAATTCAGAGACAGAGAGTTGCCTCTGTGGATTGTTTCACTGTTTCCTTGAGTTGACCTCCATTTCTGAGTCCATCTATTGCTGGAAAAATAAGCAAATCTGCACAGAGGGATATAGGTAGTTACAGCCCTGATGACATATCTCTACTTTTGTTTCTGTTTTAGCAGTCCTGGATTTCTAATTCAAAGACAAGTTAATTTACCTTTTTACAGTGTCTTTTAAATGTGCTCCACATAACCTATAGGGTAACTCAGACATCTCAAAATATATTTTGAAAATTAATGGGGTATTCAATCTTGATAATTTGACAGCATAGGAAAATGAATAAGTCACTGCATCAGAGGACATAGGATTCAGATCCAGTGCATAACTATCCAAGGGATTTCAGGTAAATCAGTCTGAGCTTTCCCATCTGTTAAGTGGCAAAATACTTAACATATTTCAAAGAATTGTTTCTGAGGTTCAAATAAGAAAATCAATGCATTATAAACCAAAAAATTGCCAATAAAATATGATTTTATCTGCCGAATTTAAGAAAAACCTAAATCAGATAGAAAGCTCAGAATCACAGAGATGTAAATTAAGAGAAGAGCTACTCTTCTATGAAGAAATGTGAAGACAGTATATTTTAGAGTGGAGCAGATGGTCTGAGATTGAGACAGATTTGTTTTTGCTCAGCCACCCATCTGCTGAGTGGCCTTTGGCAAGGCACTATAACCACGGAGGGTCAACTTCTCCATGAACTATGGAGGTACCAAACTGTATCTTCTCCAAAAAATGAAGTTTTGTGTTTTTTGTTTTAAGTTGCCAAGTAGAAACATGAACCAGACAAAAATTTCACCTACCAGATGGGGAATAATATTCTTTAAAAACATATATTTATATTCTGCCATTCCAATAAAATTATGGTGTTGTATCCCATTCACTTACATGAAATACTGTAAAAAGAAATATCAAGCAGGATATAAGAAAAATCTTAGTTGACTTCTCCCTCTTTACAGGTCTTCAGAACTCCAATGATAACACTTCACCATATTCCCAGCCTGACAATGTGGTTATTACAAGACCTTCACACTTTTCCAAGGGAGTTCACAGTTCTGGGTAGTTGGTTTTTTGTTTTGTTTTGTTTTTTGTTTTTGTCATATTCTTTATCCCTTCATCCCACTTTGCACCAAAGGTTAATAAGAAATTGCCTTGGAGAAAGAAATACTTATCCTATATAAACTACTTCTCTTAGATCAGCTTTTTGATACAAGGCTAAATGTAATTATAACAGATGAAACTGATATGTCTGGGTTCCACCAGGTCTAAAGCCTTTGAATCTCTTAAAAAAAAACAACAAAACTCAAGTCATTCCACCTGGCATTCTTGACAACACAGGTCCAGGTGGGGAAGGATCTATTAGCAGGTTTAAATGACTAGTAATTAGTGTAAATCACCACTACACACAGCCATAACTCTGTCAATTCAGCAGTTCATTAGGAAAATCCCAAAAGAATTAGTAGGGTTTCTCAGGATTTGCTCAGTGTTCATTTTGCCCATTGGCGCACATCTTTTTATACAATGTATAAACATAATATTAAGTAGATACACCAACCTATCTTATTTTTACAAGTATTTTAACATTCACATGACTCAAATGTGTCAATGCAAATCTAGAGGTACACTAGTTTCACATTCCATCACGCATCACCTCTCCCATTCGAATATCACCACAGGAATATTATCTCAGGTCAAGTCTGTTCACACACCTTGAGTTGGAGCCACTGTTGGTGAGAACACAAGTACATGATATTTTGAAAGCAAAACACTCAAAATAAAACCAGAGGAGAGACTTCTGCCATCAATTAAGCCTCAATATGTAGGTATCTTAAAAATCACACATGCTACTAATGGTTCACTGTATCTAGCCCCCTGCTTCTAAACACTGCTAAGTCAAACCTATCTATCAGTCACAATTTTGATAACAGCCTAACTCTCCAGACTCTAGGTAATGGCCTATTTATGTAATTTGCATTTAAAACACATCATTTCTAGTCCTTAAGTACATCATGACGATGTTCTAGGAATGTGGGCTCCAAATTTAAAAAAATCTATTTTTTTAAAAGATTTTATTTATTTATTTGTCAGAGAGAGAGAGAGCACAAGCAGGGGGAGTGGCAGGCAGAGGCAGAGGGAGAAGCAGGCTCCCCATTGACCAAGGAGCCTGATGTGGGACTTGATCCCAGGACCCTGGGATCATGACCTGAGCTGAAGGCAGATGCTTAACTGACTGCGCCACCCAGGCAACCCTTAAAAAAATCTATTTAAAAAAGTTAAAGTCTCACCACCAAATTCAGAGAGTTTAGAGCTACTTGTGTGAATATATATGTAAATGGATGGATACACAAACCACAAGAACAAATAAATTAGTGCAAATGGTGGAACCACTGCTGTAGTTCAAGTCACCACAAATTATTTTGGAGCAAAGTTTCACTCTACTCAAAAGAGATTTTTTAAGAGTTAGCAAAATACACACATGTTCATTACTTATGCAGCAAGGAACTGGCATCGTCGTGACCGTAAGTAGACACTGGTAACTAAGACAAAAATACTGTGTGGCCCAAATATTTGCTGAATCAGTGACCTCTCAGCCTTGCTCCTTGTTAAGATCCCAGTGAAGCAAAGATAGTGCTCAACTTTGGTAGATCCTACAGTGAAAATTTCTAATGATCAACAGTACCGTCTCCAGGAAGTTTTGTGAAAAGGAGATTTAGGTAGAATCTATTCACAGGCTCATTGCTTGAAAGTACTTGGGGGAAAAAATAAATTTTACCATAGCCAGGTCAACCTAATTATCTGACCTTTTCCTACAGTAATCATAGTCCCTGGTCTCATAATCTGCTTAAAGAAAAGGGAAGAATTCACACAAACTTGTGAAAAGGCCAATCAACAGATTCTGAAATTACCTAGCGATCCACAGTAAGTCAGGAGAAGAAGAAGAAAAAAAAAACGAGCATTATGGCTTCCAAATCAAGTTATGTAGAAATAAGATGATGTCTGCACATTTAATTAATCATGTAATAGAGTACAGATTTATTCAGGCATAATCCTACAAATCCAACCATCTCACCCTTTGTAGGTATCTCACTCTGTGAAAATGTGCTGGATGATTTCATCTAAATTAATTTAAAATGCCAAGAGCTAAATTAATTGCTTAGTATCAGTCTGAACAAATCAAGCTACAATCAACTCAGTAACATCACTTGGAACCTCAAAACTAGAACTCCAAGTAGACTCAAATTGAGACATTCAGCACCAGGGAATTCTTACTAGGAATTCCGCTAGCATGGAATTTCTATGCTATGTAGAAACAATTATGTAGATAATAATGGCTATATCACTTTTTAGGTGTTCTTTGCATGCTAGGTCCTAATTCTCATCACAACCCTACAAGAGAAGCAGTATTATCCCCACTTCAGAAATGGGTATATTGGTGAGTCAGGAAATTCAATGACTTGATCTAAGCCAGAAACTAGTAACAGGCATATCTGCTTCACCTAAAACCCATACCACATTGCCACTCTCAAGGTAATATCAGCCTGCTACTTGGCTGTTTTGTTTTTCCATCCATTTGTGGTATTACTTACTACTGATAACTTAAACCTAACATTACAGTGTTCATGCTCTAAAAAGAGCTCACAAACAGAAAGAGTCATGATAACCCAAACTCTAGGATTTGTGCTTGAGGGACATTTTAAAAGCTCATAACCTGGTGTGAGTCCCTCTGGGAATGTATTAGCAGGAATAAAAGTGTAGTAAGGCATTAAAATAATCATCCTTTCTAGATGGATGCCTTGTGGGTGTATTTGGATATAGGGACCTTTTCCTTGACCGAAGAAGAGAATCACCACTTTGGTAGGAGATAGTTATTTTCTGGCTGATGAGAAAAGTATACAGTGGAATTAAAAAACTAAGACACTTCAGGTAAGTAACACAGAATTGAAACTGAAACTGTTTTGGTGAAATTTAACCCTGACATAATGTTAGGTGGCCTGGACGTACTTCAGAGTTCAATTAATCCATATAAACTATAAACATACAGCTGAAGATAACAAATACAGTTTGGATAACCAAAAATTCCATCTTGCCTAATTTTGGCTCAGAAGGGGTAGGTAACACAAAGGTCAACACAAAGGTAACACCAAGAAATTAGAGGATATTTTAGGAAGATGACTCTAGCAGCTGGGTACATGATAAATTAGAGCCACAGTATGACACTTTTTGGTATTCAAGAATCAATTCAAAGAAGATAAAAAGGTTGATGAGCTACATTAAAAAAAATTATGGGGACTTCCTCTTATGGCTGAGTGTGGATGTTGGCTAATCTTCCCCCTAAAAAGCAAGGTGGATAAAATTGACAAAAATAAGCTTTCAAAGCTGTGGAACTTCACCAACGGCGTTAAAAAATATGTGTGACAAACTTTCTTATTAGAAAACTGCTGAACTTCAGAAAGGAACACTAAGAGTTGACGGTGTTATGTCTCAAGGCTTCTCCCATCTGCCCCCAGCTCAGCTGCTGTAGAGATTCTGCCAGAGTGTGGCATGGGGTAATTTGTGAGGACCAGAAGCTGTACCACATCATGGAAGGGAGCTCACTTAATGTGGAGTAGATCCTATGCATCATGCATACTACCTTGTCTGTGAAAGTGACACTTTCCAGCAAGACCTGAGAGCTCTTCTAGATTGATTCAGTACATTTTTTTTTTTTTGAGAGAGAGAGAGAGAAGTGTGCAAGATAAGGGTGGGGAGGGACAGAGGGAGAGAGAGAATCTCTCATGCTTAGCATGGAGCCCGATGAGGGGCTCGATCTCATAACCCTGAGATCATGACCTGAGCAGAAATCAAGAGTTGGACACTTAACCAACTGAGCCACCCAGGCACCCCCTGACTCAATACATTCCTGACTCAAGTAACAACCATGCAAAATAGTCCCAAGTTATTCACAGACTCCAGGTTAACCTGACGTAGCATGTGCACAAAGACACAAAGAACCCAACACAAAGTAAATCCAAAGCAGAGTTCAAATGACCTGAACTTCTCATGCACTTCTCTACCCACACACAGGTCCATCTGCAGAGGACATAAACCTTACTGCTCAAAGTACCTGTTTGCAACCTCTGTACAATCATTTCTCTAACTCTAAGCTATGCATGAACAGGGCAACTTATAGGAATCCAGGTTTAAATAAAAACAAGAATGAAAAAAAAATTGGAGAAGTGACATCAGTGTCAAAACATTACAGGGGAGACAGATTTCACAGATTTAGCCCAGGCAAGTCACTGAAAAAAGAAAAGACAAACAAATTAAACTAACAACACAAGCACCTTGAACTGGGGAAACATCAAAATTTATTCTTCCTACAATATTATATATTTAACCCCCCAAAAAATGTACCATAGGCAAAAAAAAAAAAAAAAAAAAAAAACAGAGGTGTACCAATACTGAGGAAAAAAATTAGTCAAGAGAAACTGTCCCTGAGTGTCCCCAGATGTTGGAGTTAGCAAACAAAATCTTCAAAGCAACATTTAAACATATAAATATGTTTAAAGAACTAAAGGGGGGCGCCTGGGTGGCTCAGTCATTAAGCGTCTGCCTTCGGCTCAGGTCATGATCCCAGGGTCCTGGGATCGAGCCCTGCATCGGGCTCCCTGCTCCGCGGGAAGCCTGCTTCTCCCTCTCCCATTCCCCCTGCTTGTATTCCCTCTCTCGCTGTGTCTCTCTCTGTCAAATAAATAAATAAAATCTTAAAAAAAAAAAAAAAAGAACTAAAGGAAGCTATGTTTCAATAAAGGAAAGTGCTATAATAATGAATCAACAAACAAAAATTCTCAGTAAGGATACAGGAATTACACAAAGAGAACCAAATGGAAATTCTGGATTTGAGCATACTAACTGAAATAATAAATACACTAGAGGGTCTCAACAGCAGATTTGAGATAAAAGGAGAAAGAATTAGTGAACGTAAAGCTGTACCAATAGAAATTATTCAATCTTTTCTGCACAAAGGGAAAAACATTGGAAAAAATTAACAAGCCTCAAAAACCTCTGGAATAATATAAAATATATCAACATACAGGTAATATAATGTATGTTAAAGAACAGGATAAAAAGAAAAGGCAAGACATATATGGCAAGACACATACACACACATATACATATATACACACACATATATACACTATATATACACACACATATACATACACACATATACATATATACACGCATATACATACATATACACATATATATATTTAAGTTTTTATTTAAATTCCAGTTAGTTAACATACAGTGTAATATTGGGTTCAGGTGTACTGCAGCCAGTCTGGAAAAGGGTATGGAGGTGCCTCAAAAAGTTAAAAATAGAACTACTCTAGTATCCAGCAATTGCACTACTAGGTATTTACCCGAAGCATACAAAAATCCTGATTCAAAAAGACACAGGCATCCTGATGTTTACAGCAGCATTATCTACAATACCAAACCATGGAAATAACCCAAACGCCCATCAACTGACTAACAGATAAAGAAGATGCAATACACACTCACACCCACACCCACACCCCAATGGAATACTACTCAGCCATAAAAAGACTGAAATCTTGCCATTTGCAATGATGTGTATGGAGCTAGAGAGTGTTATGCTGAGCAAAATAAGCCAGTGAAAGACAAATACCATGATCTCATTCATACATGGAATTTAAGAAACAAGATATAGTTGAAGAAATAATGGCCAAAAACTTGCAAAATTCTAGGAAAATAACTAGTTTACATATCCACACATTCAAGAATCACAACAAATCCCAAGCAGGATAAATACAAAGAAATTCAGACCTAGACAAATGATAGTCAAACTATTAAGAGTCAAAGACAAAAAAATAAAAAGAAAGAAAACATCTAAAGCAGCAAGAAAAAAATCACTCATCACATACAATTGAGAATCAGTATAACTGCTGACTTATCATTTGAAATAAAGACATTCCAAGATAAACAAGGATGGAGAATGTATTGCTGCCACAGCTGACTTACAAGAAATGATAGGGAAAGTCTTTCAGGAACTCAGAAGAAATGGTTGAATGCACAGAAACATACAGCCTATCAAGATTGAGGCACAAAGAGGGGCGCCTGGGTGGCTCAGATGGTTAAGCGTCTGCCTTCGGCTCAGGTCATGATCCCAGGGTCCTGGGATCGAGTCCCGCATCGGGCTCTCTGCTCCTTGGGAGCCTGCTTCTCCCTCTGCCTCTCTCTCTGTCTCTCATGAATAAATAAATAAAAATCTTTAAAAAATAAAAAAATAAAAAAAAAAAAAGATTGAGGCACAAAGAAATTAAAAATCATACCAGACCAATTACTAGTAAGCAGGATTTTGTGGGTGACTGAATAAGCTTTTAATTTTTTTTTAAATCTTGGTACAACATTCAATACATAAATTCAATTTCAATAATTATTTCATTACTTTATTATTTATTTCAAAAAGGCTAAAGATACAGTTTACTGTAAGAGATACTAGATATGAATCTAAATTGCATAAACCTATCTTGATCATTTTTGGCCAAAAAGTCTTTTTTTCATTTGCTTTTTTTTTACTAGTAACATGGCTGAAGAACTCATATCTTGAAATAAAAAGAAGGGTTAGCTCTGCATTTTCTTGTTACTGTTACCTTCACACACTTTTTAAAAATTTTTCATTCCAGTGTGGTTAATATACAGTGCTATATTAATTTCAGGTGTACAATATAGTGATTCAACAGTTGTAATATATTACTCAGTGCCCATCAAGGTAAGTGTACTCTTAATCCCCTTCAACTATTTCACCCATTCCCCCCCACAACACCTCCTCTCTGGTAACCATCTGCTTGTTATCTACAGTTCAGAGTCTGTCTCTTAGTTTGTCTCTTTTTTTCCCTTTGTTCATTTGTTTTGTTCCTTAATTTCACATAGGAGTGAAATCATATGGTACTTGTCTTTCTCTGACTGGCTTAATTGATTAGCATTATATTCTCTAGGTCCATCCATGTTGTTGCAAATGGCAAGATTCCACTCTTTTTTATGGCTGAACAATATTCCATTTTGTCATATGTATGTGTATATATATATAGACACTTGAGCTGTTTCCATAGTTTGGCTATGGCAAATAATGTTGCAATAAATATAGGGGGGCATGTATCCCTTCAAATTACTGTTTTTGTATTCTTTGGGTAAATACCCAATAGTGTGATTATGAGATCATATGATAGTTCTGTTTTTAATTTTTTGACAAGCATCCATAATCTCTTCTACAGTCACTGCACCAGTTTGCATTCCTGCCAATAGTGCACGAGTGTTCCTTTTTCTCCACGTCCTCGCCAACACTTGTTGTTTCTTGAGTTTTTGATTTTAGCCATTCTGGCAGGTGTGAGGTGATACCTCATTGTGGTTTTGATTTGAAATTTCCTTCATGATGAGTGATGTTGAGGATCTTTTCATGTGTCTGATGGCTATCTATAGGTCTTCTCTGGAGAAACGTCTGTTTATTTTTTAATTGAGTTATTTGGGGGTTTTTTGGTATTGAGTTGTAGAAGTTCTTTATATATTTTGGATGCTAACCCTTCATCAAATACGTCATTTGCAAAATATCTTCTCCCATTCAGTAGGTTGTTTTTTAGTTTTGTTGTTTGTTCCTTTTGCTGTGCAAAAGCTTTTTTTATTTTGATTTAGTCCCAATAGTTTATTTTTGCTTTTGTTTCCTTGCCTCAGGACACTTACCTAGAAAGATGTTGCTATGACTGAGGTGAGAAAAATTACTGGCTGTGCTCTCTTCTAGGATTTTCATGGTTTCAGGTCTCATATTTAGGTCCTTAATCCATTTTGGGTTTATTTTTGTGTATGGTGTAAGAAAGTGGTCCAGTTTCATTCTTTTGCATGTAGCTTATCCAGTTTTCCCAACACCCTTTACTGAAGAGAGCTTCCTTTCCCACTGAGTATTCTTTCCTTCTTTGTCAAAGATTAATTGACCATATAATTGTGGGTTTATTTCTGTTCCATTGATCTCTATTTTTGTGCCAGTACCACACTGCTTTGATCACTACCGCTTTGTAATATAACTTGAAGTCTGGAATCATAATACCTGCCATTTTATTTTTCTTTCTCATGATTGCTTTGGTTATGCAGGGTCTTTTGTGATTCCATACAAATTTTAGGATTATTTGTTGTAGTTCTGTGAAAAAAAATCTGTTGGTATTTTGACAGGGATTTCATTAAATGTGTAGACTGCTTTGGGTAGTAGAGACATATTAACAATATTTGTTCTCCTAATCCATGAGAATGGAATGTCTTTCCATTTCTTTGTGTCCTCTTCAATTCTTTCAACGGTGTTTTACAGTTTTTAGAGTATAGTTCTTTCACCTCTTTGGTTAGGCTTATCCCTAGGTATCATATTTTTGGCGCAATTGTAAATGGGATTGATTTATTTTCTCTTCCTGCTGCTTCATTGTTAGTATATGGGAATGCAACAGATTTCTGTACATTGATTTTGTACACTGCAATTTTACTGAATTCATTTATCAGTTCCAGTAGTTTTTTGTTGGGCTTTTCTATATAGAGTATTATGTCATCTGTAAATAGTAAAAATTTTACTTCTTCTTTACCACTTTGGATGCCTTTTATTTTCTTTTTGTTGTCTAACTGCTGTAGTTAGGACTTCTAGTACTATGTTGAATAAAAGTGGTGAGAGTGGACATTCTTGTCCTGTTCCTGACCTTAGGGAGAAAGGTGTTAGTTTTTCCACACTGAGTATAATGTTTGCTGTGGGTTTTTCATACATGGCCCTTATTATGTTGAAATATGGTTTCTCTAAACCTATTTTGTGGAGGGTTGTTATCATGAATGATGTTGTACTTTGCCAAATGCTTTTTCTGCATCTGTTGAGATGATCATATGGTATTTATCCTTTCTCTTATTGGTGTGATGTATCACACTGAATGATTTGCAAATATCGAACCACCCTTGCAACCCAGGAATAAATCCCACTTGATCATGATGAATAATTTTTTAATGTATTGTTGGATTGGGTTTGCTACTATTTTATTGAGAAGTTTTGCATCCATGTTCATCAGGGATATTGGCCTATAGTTTCAATTTTTTGGTTTTGGTATCTGGTTTTGGTATCAGGGTAATTCTGGCTAACAGAATGAATGTGGAAGTTTTCCTTCCTTTTGTTTTGGAATAGTTTGAAAATAATGGGTATTAATTCTTCTTGAAATGTTTGGTAGAATTCACCTGTGAGGCCATCTGGTCTGGAATTTTGTTTATTGGGAAATTATGATTACTGATTCAATGTCATTGCTGGTAATCAGTCTGTTCAGATTTTCTATTTCTTCCTGCTTCATTTTTGGTAGGTTATAGGCTTCTAGAATTTGTCCATTTCTTCTAGGTTGTCCAATTTGTTGGCATAAAATTTTTCATAAAATTCTCTTACAATTGTTTGTATTTCTGTGGTGTCCACTGTTATTTCTCTTTTATTTGTGATTTTATTTGAGTCCTCTTTTTCTCTTCTTCTTGTTGAGTGTTGCTAGAGGTTAACCAATTTTGTTGATCTTGTTAAAGAACCAGCTCCTAGTTTCACTGTTTTTTTTTTTTTAGTTCTGTATCATTTATTTCTGCTCTAATCTTTATTACTTCCTTCCTTCTGCTGGTTTTGAGGGTTTTGTTGTTGTTCTTTTTCTAGCTCTTTTAGGTGTAAGGTTGAGTTGTTTGACATTTTTCTTGCTTCTTGCAGTAGGCCTGCACTGCTATAAAACTTCCCTCTTAGAACTGCTTTTATCACCTCCCAAAGATTTTGGGCCATTGTGTTTTCATTTTCATTTCTCTCCATGTACTTTTTGATTTCTTCTTTCATTTCTTGGTTGACCCATTCATTGTTTAGTAACATGTTATTTAACCTCCATGTATTTGTGGCCTTTCTGGCCTTTCTAGATTTTTTCCTGTGGTTGATTTCTAGTTTCATAGCGCTGTGGTCATATAAGTTACATGGTATGACTTCAATCTTTTCTCAATTTGTTGAGACTTGTTTTGTGGCCTAATGTGATGCTATTCTGAAAACGCTCCATGTGCACTTGAAAAGAATGTGTATCTTGCTGCTTTAGGATGGAATGTTCTGAATGTATCTGTTAAATCCATGTGGTTCAGTGTGTCATTCAAAGCCACTGTTTCCTTGTTCATTTTGTTTGGATAATATGTCCACTGATGAAAGTGGGGTGGTAAAGTCCCCTACTATTATTATATTGCAATCCATTAGTTCCTTTATGTTTTTATTAATTGTTTTATGTATTTGGGTGCTCCCATGTTGGATGCATAAATATTAACAATTGTTTTATCTTCTTGTTGGACTGTCCTCTTTATTAGTGTTCTTCTTTGTCTCTTATTACAATCTTTTTTTAACTCCATTTTGTCTGATATAAGCATAGCTGTCCCAGCTTTCTTTTGATGTTCATTTGCATAGCAAATGTTTTTCCATCCCCTCACTTTCAATCTGCGTGTGTCTTTAGGTCTTAGTCTCCTGTAAACATCATATAGATGGGTCTTTTTTTTTTTTTCCCCATCACCATATGTCTTTTATTTGGAGCATTTAGTCCATTTACATTCAAAGTAATATTGATATGTATTTGTCATTTTTTCACATTTTGCCATTGTTTTGTGGTTGTTTCTATAGATTTTCTCTGATCCTTTCTTCTCTTGCTCTCTTTCATGGATTGTTGTCTTTCTTTAGTGATATATTTAGATTCCTTTCTCTTTATTCTTTGCATATCTATTACTGGTTTTTGATTTGTGATTACTATTAGGTTTGTATATAACGTCTTCTGCATATAGCTGTCTAATTAGGTTGATGGCTGCTTACATTTGAACTCATTCTTTACTATCATCTCCAACATGTTTTAGGTATCTGGTATCATAGTTTACATCCTTTGATTTTTTGAGTCCCCTGACTGAGTTTTACAGATATACTTATTTTTACTGCTTTTGTGTTTTCTAGTTTTCATACTCTTATGGTCTTTTTTCTACTCAAAGAGTCCCCTTTAACATTTCTTGTAGCTCTGGTTTAGTAGTCATAAACTCCTTTAGTTTTTGTTTGTCTGAGAAACTCTTTACCTCTCCTTCTATTCTCCTTGCTGGATGGAATATACTTGGCTGCAGATTTTTTTACTTTCAGTGCTTGAAAATATCATACCACTTCCTTCTAGTCTGCAAAGTTTATGCTGAAAAAGCCACTGTTAGTCTTATGGGGTTTCCTTATATATGTAACTGTTCTCTTTTAATGTCTTTTTTTTTTTTTTAAAGATTTTATTTATTTATTTGAGAGCGAGAGTGAGAGAGATCACAGAGGAAGAGAGTGAAGGAGAAACAGACTCCACACTGAGCAGAGAGCCTGATGCGGGGCTGGATCCCCAGACTCTGAGATCATGACCTGAGCTGAAAGCAGATGCTTAACCATCTGAGCCAGCACCCCTTTCCTGATGCTTTCAAAATTCTTTACCACTAATTTTTGACATTTTAATTACTGTGAGGCTAGTGTGGACCTCCTTGGGTTGATTTTGTTGGAGGATCTCTGTGCCTCCTGAATCTCGATTTCTGTTTCCTTCCCTAGATTAGGGAAGTTTTTAGCTATTACTTCTTCAAATAAATTTTGTCTCCTTTTCCTTCTTCTTCTGATATCCCTATAATGCAAATGTTACTATGCTTGATGGAGTCACTGAGTTCCTTAAGTCTGTTCTCTTTTGCATAATTGTGTTCTCTCACCTGCTCAGCTTGATTACTTTCCATTACTCTCTCTTCCAAGTTGCTGATTCATTCCTGCATCCTCTAGCCTGCTAGTTATTCCACTTAGTGTATTTTTAACTTCATTTATTGTGTTCTTCATCTCTGATTAGTTCTTTTTTATTTCTGTGTTAAGGGTCTCACTGACGTCCTCTACTCTTTTCTCAAGTCTAGCGAGCATCTTTATGGTCATTACTTTAAATTCTTTATCAGGCATAGTACTTATCTTCATTTTGCTTAGGTCTTGTGCTGTGGTTTTGTCCTGTGCTTTCACTTGGGACATATTTCTCTCTCCTCCTTTTTAGTAACTCTCTAGGTCTGTTTCTGTATGTTAGGAAAGTCAGCCAATCTCCTGCTTTTGAAAGCAATGACCTTCTGGAGAAGAGGTACTGTAATGTCCTGCAGTGCAGTGTCCCATTCCCCAGAACCTGGCATTTCATAAGGTATCTCTTATGTGTGATGCATGTGCCCTGTTTCATCCTGGCCCCTCTTTTCTTCAGTCCCATCGACTGCAGAGACTCTCTCTGCCTATCATGAGCAGTGTTTGGTTCCCGGCTGGGGTGAAGTGCACAGTTTTATCAAGGTGCCCACTGGTCTGCTTGCAAAATGAGACCTGCTGCTGCCTGGACGGGGCATGCAACTTTAACAGGGGATGCCTTGGGCTCCTGCCAGGCCACCTCCAATGCCACTGGAACCAAGGCCCCACAAAAAGTGCAGATGGGAAGACACGATGTTGCCAAGGTTTGCACCAGTTTTCTGGAGGAAAGGACCCAAAGAGCTGGGACTGAGGCAAGTATGAATGGAAAGGGTAAAACCATGAGTTGGGAGGGTGGGTGGTGGTACAGCTTGGTGTAAATAAATTATATAGTGAATGTCGGTGCTACTGGCTTCCACAGGTGGCCATGTGTTTATGCTGAGAGGCAAGGGAGGGAGATGGCACCTGCCAGCTCCTTTGTTCCTGGAGGAGTCTCCCTGCAAACCCTGTACCTTTGGGATAAACTCTGAGATGAGTAAATAAGTCTCCCTCCTGTATGCCCCAGGCATTTTTCATAATGCAGCTTTCATGCATATCTCTGTGGATTGTTTGTTGTGCTGGCTCTCTGAGAGCAGTGACTCAGCTTCCTATAGTCCACCCCAGCTCTCCCAGAACAGAGCCCACTGATATTTAAAATTCCAGGTTTTAAATCCCTCTGGTTATAACAACTCATGAATTTTGGCCCCTCTTGCTTTCAAAGTCATATGTTATGGGGGATTTGTCTTCCCTGTGTGGGCTCTCTGGTGTGATCATCTGTTTCTTGCCCTTCTCTGTGCCTGTGGCTCCCTCCCAATCATGGACAGCTGTGGTCCCTTTTGCTCCCCACCACATTGCCACCCTTCCTACCTTCTTCGATGGGGACTCTTCTCTACCTTTAGCTGAGGAATTTGTTCTGCCAGCCTTTGGGTTATTTTTGCTGATGTGAATGTTATCTAGCTGTATCCATGGCAGGAGGTGAGCTTAGGGTTCTCTTACTGCACCCTCTTCCTAGCCTCCACTAGTAAGCAGAGTTAATCAATAATCAAAACCCTCGCATTAAAAAAAGTTCAGGATCAGATGGCTTCACTGGTGAGTTCTACCAAACATTTAAGGAAGAAGTAAATATCAATTCCCTCAAACTCTTCCAAAAAAAATAGAAGATGAAGGATCATTTCCATACTAATTTTTTGAGGCCAGAATTACCCTGATACCAAAGCCAGACAAGGATACCATAAGAAAATTATAGGCTAATATCCCTGATGAACATAGATGCAAAAATCCTCAACAAAATACTAGAACATCAAACTCAGCAATACATTAAAAGTATCATACATCGGGGTGCCCTGCTGGCTCAGTCAGTAAAGGATGTGACTCTTGATCTTAGGTCGTGAGTACAAGCCCCACATTGGGGGTGGATCCTACTTAGGGAAAAAAAAGGGGGGGGACCCCTGCGTGGCTCAGTCAGTTAAGCATATGACCGCAACTCAGGTCATGATCTCAGAGTCCAGGGATCAACCCCTCTTCAGGCTCCTGCTCAACAGGGAGTCTGCTTGTCCCTCTCCCTCCACCACTCCCCCTGCTCATATTCCATTTCTCTATCTCCTCCTCTCAAATAAGTAAAATCTTTAAAAAAAAAAAAAAAAAAAAAGGAAAGAAAGAAATCTGTTAAGATTAAAAATCTTAAAAGTCCTTATCACAAGGAAAAAAGAAAAGAATGGTAAAGGGATTATACATCATGATCAAATGGGATTATTCAGAGATGTAAGGATGGTTCAACATCCACAAATCAATTAGTATGATGCACCACATTAACAAAAGGTAGGATAAAAATTATATGACCATCTCAATAGGTGCAGAAAAAATATTTGACAAAATACAACATCCTCTCATGTATAAAAATTCTCAATAAACTGGGTACAAAGGAAAAGTACTTCAACATAATAAACTGAGTAACACTGAAAGCATTTCCTTTAAGATCAGAAACAAGGCAAGAATACCCACTCTAAACACTTTTATTCAACACAGTACCAGAAGTCCTAACCAAAGCAATTAGGCAAGAAAAAGAAATAAAAAGCATCCAAATTGGAAAGGAAAAAGTAAAACAGTCTCTATTTGCAGATGACATTATATGCAGAAAACCCTAAAACCCCACCAAAAATCTCTTAGAATAAATTAACTCAACAAAACTATCAGATAAGATTTCAAAATACAAATTTCAGTATCAGTTTTGTTTCCATACACTAAACAAAAAATTATCAGAGAAATTAAAAAAAAAAAATCCCATTCATAATTTCATCAAAAAGAATACTTAAGAATAAATTTAACAAAAAAGATAAAGATCTACACACTGAAAACTATATGATATTGGCAAAATAAACAGAACAAGACATGAAAAAATGAAAGATATTCTGTGCTCACAGACTGGAAGAAATATTAAAATGTCTACACTAAAGTGATCTACAGATTCAATGCAATCCCTATTAAAATTCCAATGGCATTTTTCACAGAAATAGAATAAACAATCCTAGTATCTGTATGGAACCACAAAAGACCCCAAATAGCCAAAACAATCTGGAAACAGAAGAACAAAGTTGGACGCATCATGTTTCCTGATTTCAAACTAGATTACAAAGCTATAGTTATCAAACAGTATAGTATTGGCATAAAAAAAAAGACATATAGATCAATAGAACAGAACAGAGACCTAGAAATAAGCCTATGCATATGTAGTCAATTAATTTACAGCAATGAAGCCAAGAATATACAATGGGCACATGTAAAAGAATGAAACTGGACCACTCTCTTACACCTTACACAAAAATTAACACAAAATTGGGCGCCTGGGTGGCTCAGTTGGTTAAGCGACTGCCTTCGGCTCAGGTCATGGTCCTGGAGTCCCAGGATCGAGTCCCACATCGGGCTCTCTGCTCAGCAGGGAGTCTGCTTCTCCCTCTGATCCTCCTCCCTCTCCTGCTCTCTGTCTCTCATTCTCTCTCTCTCAAATAAATAAATAAAATCTTTAAAAAAAAAAATTAACACAAAATGTATTAAAGACCTGAAGCCATAATATTCCTAGAAGAAAACTTGACATCAATTTTGGCAATGATTTTTTGGATTTGACACCAAAAGCAATGCAGGCAACGAAAGTGAAAATAAACACATGGGACTACAAACTAAAAAGATTCTGCACAGTGAAGGAAATCATCAACAAAATGAAAAAGCCTAAAAAGGATCTGACAAAGGATTAATATCCAAAATGTACAAAGAATGCATACAACTCAATAGCAAACAATCTAATTTAAAAATGTGCAAGAGAACCTGAAATGATATTTTTCAAAAGAACACATTCAAATGCCCAAAAAGGTACATAAAGGTACTCTATATCAGTAATTATCAGAAAAATGCAAATAAAACCCACAATGAGATATCACCTCACACCTGTTAGAAAGTTCACTATGAAAAAGACAAGAAATAACAAATATTGGCAAGGATGTGGAGAAAAGGGAACACTTTTTATACTTGATGGAAATGTAAATTGGTATAGCCACTATGGAAAAAAGTATGAAGGTTTCTCAAAAAATTAAAACTAGAAATACCATACAATCCAGGCATTCTACTTCTGGGTGTAGATCCAAAGGAAATGAAAAGAGTATCTCAAAGAGATATCTGCACTCCCATGTTCATTGCAACATTTTTCAAAATATTTAAGATATGGGAACAACCTAAGTGTTGATGAATGTATGGATAAAGAAGAGGTGGTATATAAACAATTACCCAGCCATAATAAAGAAGAAAACCCCGCCATCTGCAACAACGTGGATTGAACCTGAGAGCCGTATCCTAAGTGGGCTAAATCAGACAGACAAAGATAAATATTATATATCACTTATATGTGGAATCTAAAAAAGCCAAACTCAGAGACTAGAATGGTGGTTACCAAGGACTGGGGGGAGAGGGAGGTGGGAAGATGTTGGTCAACGAGTGCAAACTTACAGTTTAAGATGAATAAATTCTTAGGATCTAATTACAGCATGGTGATTATAGTTAATAATGCTGTATTACATACTTGGACGTTCCTAAGAAAGTGGATCTTAAATGCGCTCACCACAAAAAAGGAATGGTAATTACGTGATGTGATGAGGGTGTTAGGTAATGCTATGGTGGCAATCCTTTTCCAATAAGTACGTGTATCAAATCAACATGCTGTACACCTTAAACTTACACAATGGTATATGTCAATTATACCTCAATAAAGCTGGAAAAAAGACAAGATTATATAAAGAAATAGTTATAATACTCATTACTGGATATACAACACTTACATAAGATTAAAAAATAGTGCAAAAAAATGGAGCTATATGGAATAAAACTTTATTTTACTGGAATTCAATTAGTATTTCTCTGAAGTATATTGTGAAGTTACAATGATGGGTTAAAATAAATTAAAATAACACATATTGTAACTCCTAGAGTAACTATTAAGGACACAACTCAAAAAAATTTTAGTAAAAAAATCAAAAGGTTTCAAAATGACACACTAACCATTTTACACAAAAGAACAAAGAGGAGGCATATAACAAAAACCAAAGATGGCAAATGTAAATCCAACCATTCCCTACGTATTTTTAAAAGAAGTATGAGGAAAAGAAAACACAATGTGTATACACACACATGCAATAGATTATTGGAATGATACTGAAATGGATATTAATTATACTTGAAAAATAAATTATATAATACACACATGGAGGAATATTATTTATCCTTTAAAATAAAAAGGAAATCTTACCATTTTGTCATTTGTGATATCAATGAACCTGACATTACACCAAGTGAAATCAGTTGGACTCAGACAAATGCTGCATGATTTCACTTGCAAGTAAAATCTCTAATAGTCAAACTCACAGAAGCAGAGAGTAGAATGGTATGGCTAGGGGCAGGGAAAATGGGGAGATGTTAATCAAGGGGCACCACATTTCAGTTTTGCAGAATGAATAATTTTACAGATCTAAGGTACAGCATGGTAACTATAATCATACTGTATTGTGTATTTGAAATTTGTTGAGAGTTAATCTTAAGGTTTTACGCCACATTAAAAAAAACAATCATAACTGTGTGAAGTGAGGGACATGTTAATTGGCTTGATTGTGGTAATTAATTCACTATATAGATCACATTTTTACACCTTAAATATATACAATTTTAATTTATCACTGACAACCTCAGTAAAGCTGGGGGGCGGGGGACAGGGGGAATCCCATTGCCTAATAAATTAAGTCCAAGCTCCCTACCTGGTGTCCATATTCTGGATCCAACCTAACTTTCCAGCCTATATTTAATGCTTACTACAATAAGGCTAAATTGGACTACTCTCTACGTTTCACAAACATATCTCCTTTTCCCATCTTTGTCCTTTGTCCAATTTCTACTCATCCTTCAACTCCAAGCTCAAATATTACCTCATCTGTGAAGCCTCTCCCAATGACTCAAACTAAATTATGTCTGTTTCTATGCAACACATCCTTCTCACTACTTAATAAGCTAATGAGACTTTGTTACCCTCCACAACACTTTGTTATGTATCTTGTTGAATATTCTTAACAGTGCTGCCTGTGCTTCAAGTTCAAAGCCCATTAAAGAAGAACAATATTGTGACATGATACATATACCATCTCATTGCAAATAGACCACTGAAAAAATATTTGTAAATAAGCCCTAGAAGTATTTTAAATCAAATTACTTTTTAAAATTTAATTGATGAATTTTAAATAATGTAGATGTGATTTTTTCAAAGGTAAACATGTTAAAACAATGCAAAAACCAGTATTTTCATGGTCTAAAAATTCTAATTTATGCTGATTTTGAAAAATAATATGTTTATAAGATTGAACATTAAAAAATCAAATGTATCAGGGCACCTGGGTGGCTCAATCAGTTAACTGTCTGCCTTTGGCTCAGGTCATGATCTCAGGGTCCTGGGATGGAGCCCCAGGCTGGGTTCCCTGCTCAGCAGGGGGTCTGCTTCTCCCTCTCCCTCCTCTGCCTCCTCCCCCTTGCTCATGCTGTCTCTGTCTCTCTCTTTCAAATAAATAAAATCTTTAAAAAAAAAAAAAAACTAGTTAAAAAAATCAAATTTACCTGCTCAGAATTTAATTACATTATTTCAGGAACCTCTATTGCAGGAAATTAGATGGATTCATACACACCTAATCCATTCACATGTAGGTTACTAATGTGAAGGATTCGTTGGATCTTTATGGAGGTAAATTCTTTAGTGATAAAATTACACACTTCTAAATCTTTTATTTGGCAAATACCATAATAGAATTGAATGACTGATACCAGGTTTAATCCTAGTAAAAAGATTCAATGATAAAAACACACATTAAAATAACCATCCATCGGGCACCTGGGTGGCTCAGTTGGTTAAGCGACTGCCTTCGGCTCAGGTCATGATCCTGGAGTCCCCTGGATCGAGTCCCGCATCGGGCTCCTTGCTCAGCGAGGAGCCTGCTTCTCTCTCTAACCCTCCCCCCTCTCATGTACTCTCTCTCTCTCTCTCTCATTCTCGCTCTCTCAAATAAATAAATAAAAAATCTTAAAAAAAAAAAATAACCATCCATCTATTTTCTACAAGCTAATCCCAGTTTATATTAATTTCATCCACATTAACCACAGTTTATGTTTATACCCATAAGTGCTTAAGGAATGATCTACTTAAGTTTCTGGTGCCGGCTGAAATGCATCTTCATTAGACTGATCTCATTTCCTACAGAAACCAATTTCATTTCCTTCGTGACAGAGCACCAGGCCATAATCACCAGTGAAAAGTAAGCACATAATTTATCAGGGACTTCAGGAAACCTCCCTCTGTTGGACAAAACATGCTCATTTTTAAGCATGGAACTGCTCAAACTCTTGCAGTTCACAATACGCCTGTACCACTAACTTAAACAGCTCACACTGAATTGACAGATGCTCAACAGAGCTAACAAGTTATCATAGTATACTCAAATTCAAATTGGCAATCTGAGCACCTGGAAAGCTAGTCCTACTTTTTACCTACATAACTTTAAACCTTTAGCTATAAACACATTTTTAAAAAATAGTATAGGGACACCGGGGTGGCTCCATCAGTTAAGCGTCTGCCTTCGGCTCAGCTCATGATCCTAGGGTCATGGCATCGAGACCCACATCAGGCTCCCTGCTCAGCAGGGAGTCTGCTTCTCCCTCTGCTGCCAATACCTTTCTCTTTCTCTCTCTCACAAATAAATAAAATCTTTAAAAAAACATAAAATTAAAAATAACAATTAAATTATATTAAATTAAAAAATACTATTAAAACTGCTCCTTAAGCCAAGCCTTATTTTTCAGGGACGCCTAATTGAACATATTTTTGCCTTTGAAAATTCATGCTTCCTGAATTTGACTTTTAAATATGATTTTCCTGTTAAGTTATTCAGATCATTTTTCAAAAGAACTTCTGAAAAATTTTTTTGAAGCAGAATATTGGGATCTGGTGCAGAAACTCACGGAAATCAGCAATATGATGGTAGACTGCTATCAAAAGAAGAAAAATGAAGTAAAACACAATGCTCTAAAACACCCAAGGTTAATTTCAGTAACCTCAAGCAGGAGTATTTCATCAAGTTGGAAACTGGTCTCCAAACTTCTTTTACTTTATACCCTGTATGCTTTCCTAATGCTGCTTAACCAATTACCATGAATTTAGTGGCAGCACAAATTTATTCTCTTCCAATTCCAAGGTCAGAAGCCTGAAATCGGTTTCATTAGGTGAACATCAAGAGCAAAGTTGTTCTTCCTGGGTCTGAAGGAAGGCTCTGGCTTCCTTTTTCAGGGGCCACGAACCACCTGTAGTCCTTGACTTGTAGCCCCTCTCCCACCTTCAAAGCACATCCCTCCAATTACACACTCACCACGTTCCCTTCTTCCCTTCCATACTCAAATCTTTCTGGGCCTCCCGCTTACAAGGACACTTGTGATTACAAGCAGAACTTAGCCAGATCTGCAAATCCCCTTTGCCATATAATTCATTCACGGGTTACAGGGATGAGGACCTGAGTACCTGTGACATCAATTCAGCCTACCACATACTCCAGAAACAAGTATTATGAACATACATTTGCATATTAAAATGAGCATATTAAAATGTTTTCATCATATATCTGTACTCCAGTACTAATACCAATACATTATAAAATATTAAAAATGAAACTAAAATATTTTCTATAACTCATTGTATTTGAACAAATAATTTTTCACTTGGTTATAAATGGAATACGACTGAATATGCTTCAGCTAGTAACTTACTTTCCCTATTTTCAATCAATTCATATAAATTAATCACACAATTTTTCATTTTTTGCATGTTAAATAAATGGATTCACTATTCACTTTCTCTCTTTATTTGGAGAATTAGAAAATCCTACATTCGAATTTTTAAAGTCTGCTTATGTTATAGTTTTTATACGTGACACATTTAGATCATTCTCAGCAACACATTCATGTAATGAGGAAGCGTACACAAACCTTCGTTTTTAAAATGTTTTTTTTCCATAATAAGACCACCTGGAAAGAAAGTACTTTTGCATTGTACGAAAGGGTCATCTTCACCTTGGAAATCTCTGAGGGAATATGCTAACAAAACACTCCCGATTCTCACTGCAAGTCTAGAGCACTTAAATTTTTGTAAAATTAAGCACTTTTAAGTATTTTGCCACAAGATTACAAGGAGACTGTTCATGATATAGTCATTGCATATTTCATTATAAAGTACTATTAATATCTTATATTCTGGTTCCAACTTTTTTGCTACAACAGCTTGCCTATGAAAGAAGCTATGAATTCCACGTAAGGAGCTAATTCTGTGAACTCAGCCCAGGATTCTTATTTTATTTCTAGTCAAGCAGCCCTGCCACTAGTGATTCTATCTGCCCATTTCCCTTCATGAACACCAGTCTCATCTCCAAGAACTCCTTCCTTTTACGAGAGACTTATTCACCATTACTGAGAATATATCTTTCTCCCTAATGTTTCCATTTTTTTTTAAATATTTTTTTAAAGATTTTATTTATTTGCGAGAGAGAGAATGAGAGACAGAGAGCATGAGAGGGAGGAGGGTCAGAGGGAGAAGCAGACTCCCTGCCGAGCAGGGAGCCCGATGCGGGACTCAATCCCGGGACTCCAGGATCATGACCTGAGCCGAAGGCAGTCGCTTAACCAACTGAGCCACCCAGGCGCCCCTGTTTCCATTTTTTTAAACAAAGTAGCTCTTCATGAATTTCATTGTTGAAACAGAATCAATGCAGTTCTACAGCTGATCTCCCCTGCTGAGTAATATTCCAGATGCTTCTTTCACTCATTCAGCAACGTTTTCCACACATCTTCCAACAATATTTCCTAGCATAAGAATGCATCTTAGCGCGTGACAATATGGTTTCCTAGAATTATTTCAGCCAGTTTCAGGACTCCCAAAGGAATGTGACATTTTGTCTTCTACTACTAAAGAAGACACAGGAGTTTCTAAATATTTTTCAGGAACACACTCAAGTCCTAGGATACTCAAATTCCATGTTCTAAATGTTTAGTTCTGAACTGTCTTACTAACTGTGACCACACACTCTGATTAATGTATCTGACTCAAGAAACAACTGAACCATAAGATTTGTAATTAAAATAATATAAATGCATATATATCTTGGGATAGATTTGAGTGTTTTTGACCATTTTCTTATCAGATTTAATTACTGTCATTGTTTGACCTCGTAATACACCTGGCAAAGAGTTTGTGATAGAAATGAAAATACCAACTCTTTTATTTTCCTCTCTTTTTCATTTGTGCTCACATTGCTAGGATAGTTTTCAATTTGTGTGTCTCTACAGAATATCTTAATGCCAAATGTTCACTTTTTGAGCTAATTTAGATAGAACTAGAATATTTAATAGTAGTAATAATAATCATAATGGCTAACACTCAGCTGATGCCTACTCCGTGCCTATTATTGCTGTAAACACTTGACATTTATTAACTCAATTCATCTAGAAACTTATAGAAGATAGATATCTACTCAACTCTGCTATGATATACTAAAGTCAAACAAATCCTAATCATGGAACTCCTGTTCATCTGCAGGATATCTCACATACTTTAAGCAACAAATGATGGTGATGTATAACCAAATGTCATTCAAACCAAGAAAGAAAGAGACTGTCAATTTGTGTCACAACTGTTACTCAAATCTGGTTTCTCAGTTTTTAATAAAAATAATACAAAGAGCTATTATATCTTCCCATACCCACTGAATTGTCTGTGTATCTCCTAGAGTCAAGACTTTAGACTGGAAACCATTACTAGAGATAGTGGTAAAAGTCTATTATACCTAGACTACAATAAGTGAATAATGATATTGAACAGGTAGTACAGTTGACTGAAGTATCATACTTTAAGGTAACTATTAATAGTTCAAATATAACTTACAAATATATTTACTTATATTCCATTATATATATATATTACAAATATATATGTTATATACATTATATATATATTTCATAATGTGGTATTAAACTGTAACTAGTACTGGAAGCAGCCATTCCCAGGATCTATATAAATATCAGAAGGAATAAAGCAGACTCTAAGGTCAAAGCACTGAATATTTCAGGGGCCATGAAATTTGACAGAATGCTAACAAATACGGAAAACAGGAACAAAGTTCAAATGAGCCTAATAAATAAATGACAAAGTTCAATAGGCAAATAAACCAATAAATATACACAGAGGCTAAAATCCTATTGGACATAGTCATGATCGCAATTTGAGAATTACTGAAGAAGTTCACGTCTGTTCCCTGTGACCTTGTCACCCTTATACTGTGAAAACCTAGACCAGCATTTCCTGTTGCTTTTCAATTTAAGAACACCTATGCATTCACTACTGAGTCAAACATTTATTTCCTGCTAAAGACAATTCATCATGCTGTAGTTTGAAAGAACTGGCTTAGAATTCTGGCTCTGCAACTCAGCTACTGTGTGCTGCTCGTGGGTAAATGACCTAAACTCTCTGAACTTCAGATGCTTCCCCACGATGTAAAAAGTGAAAGAACGCAGAATCCCTGATACACCATGTGCATGGAACATGTGATAATAAGGTGACTATTCTAAGGCTTTTAAGGTGGAAAAGAAAATACTGGCTGGGTTCAAGTACAGTAGACAAGTGGTCTTGTATCCTAACAAACACAATATAGCGAAAATAAACTCAATATGGCTCCCAATGTATTGCTAATTTCTCAGGTACGAGTTCATGAAAGTGTTGGAATATAATTGTGTACCTCATAAAAGTTAAAATTATCTTTCCACTCATTAAATTATATGTTTTTATTATAATTAGTCATCATATTAAGGCATGATGGATACAGAAGAAATGATGTACTAAAACTCAGAAGGCCCAAATTTTCGTCTTGATAGATGTGAACAGATGATCGGAAAATTATTAAAATGGCATCTGCTATTATAGGTGAGCATAGTATATCCTATCTGCTACTGTAGGTGAGTAGGACTGATTATTCAATAGTCCAGTCTTATAAATATTTTAAGTTTCTCTCCTCAGTTTAATTGTGAGTCATTAGTTGCTTTTCCACATAGTTGCTCTTCTGCTTATTAGGGCAGCATTGGTAAAATAAGAGTTAAAAGAAAATTTTTCATTTATCGCTAAACATTTTCTCTATGGCCAATGTTGGCAGACTGGGCTCCAACCAATATCTTCTAGGCCCTCACAGTTTAATTGAATAAGTACTGTATTCTGAAAAGAATGAATATCAAGAAATATATGTTTTAAATAAAGTGAACACCCAACCCATGAATCCAACAAGCAGGTTAAAATACACATTACGAGTGATTTTGGAGGTCCCTGTGTGTTTCTACCCAATAGCATTCCCTTGCTTCTCTTTATAAGATTATTACAAACTTATCTTTGTATACCTACACAAGATATTATTCAAATTTGCTGGGGTTTGCCCTTTAAGTAATTAGAAACAGAAAGTATATAGCTTTTCGTAATTTTTTTGGTGGTGCAATATTAGATTATCGAGATTCATCCATGGGGATGTGAATACCTGTAGTTCATTTTTGTATTGCTCTAGAGTAATCCTCTTATAACTGTAGGTCAATTTATCGACTCAGTCGGATGGTGTTTCCAATTCTTTTTGTATCAACAATACTGCAAAAGACATTCTTACATGTGTTTCCTTGTGCACACATGCAAACATTTTCCTAAGATATGTACCTAGAGTGAAAAACCTAAGTTATAGGGTACCCACATCTTCGAGTTTACTAGTTACGGTTTTTCAGTATACATTTCTGCCAGGAGTGGGCAAAAAATCCTATCACTCCACGTTCTAGCCCACAATGACACTGCCAATCTGTGAAATGGTACTTCCCTGTGCTCTAAGTTTTCAGGTCACCAATTATTAATAAGGCTGATAATGTTTTCAGAATATCATGGCTCATCTGTATTTCCTCTTCTGTGAAATTCCTCTTCCTGTGTATCTCCCGGGTTTTTGTTTTTTGTTTTTTCTATTAGGGTATATGCCGTTCTCATATTGATTGACAGCAATACTCAATGCATTCTGGACACTTGTAGGTCTTGAATTTTATGTTTTGGCATGCAGCAAACCAAATAATAAAATTGGGTTTTCCTTTAATGGTTTATTCTGTTTGCTTTCCTGTTAAAATACATTTTCATAAAATACATGGCTCTTTAGTGTTTGATATTATTCCCTTTTGGACACACACACACACACACACACACACACACGACTAATAAACACATAAAGATAAAGAGAAAACCTTCATCACCCTTACTGTGAAAACTTGATCCCAAGTCCCCCACACGCAGAAATGGAAGAAGGCATAAAGTAATAGCCAAGTGACCTTGGGATGAATAGAAAGATCTATTAATAAATAGGCTTTGAGACAGACAGCCCAAATGGCAGAGCATATATGCAGCTTCTGGGCACTGGGCTTATGCACAGAGATTCAGAATAACCAGAGTGGAGTTTTTTTTCCTCTTTCCCCCCCCAACAGCAATTTACATTTCTATAGTACTTTACATATTTTCAATGTACTTTACACACTTTGTATGATGCTCAAAACAATTATAATGGATGAGGAAAATCAATTATCATTGACTCTTCAGAACTAAGAGAATACAGTTGATGAGGGATTTGCCCAAAATGGGAAGAGGCTGGAGAAAAGTCCAGGTCTCCTGACCTCCAGTCCAGGATGCCTTCCTCAACATCATATTGCCTTCCCAGGTAAAGACCCAACACTGCCAAAGCAGGAGAGATGGCGTTTTTTTAAAGTCTGATTCACCCATATAGTCTACTTGTATCTACTGCTCATAAAAGGATTATATCGTACTTGGAAGAATTCTATTGTAAAGTGAGGTCCATTTCAGGTGCCGAGATAGAATTAGCATACAGTAATCCATATCCCTCCCACACCACTCACCCTCTATTAGGTCACTATTTCCCCTAAACACAGATCTCTTACCCCCTCACAGATTTACACAAAAAAATAAAACATGGCTATTGTGGTGTGAATTAGTAAATTATCTGATAACTAGGAATATCTAGCTGGATAAAAGATACTTGGATTTGGTCTTCTGAGTCTACATTATCAAGCAGTATGATAGCCATATAAAGTAGAGCACACTCCAAATGTATCTGAATCATCACCGAGGCAGTTTTAAAAACTGGAGAAAACCTCTACACTCCATATGACTGCAAAGACTATCATAATTTATATGACTGACAGGAAAAGGAAGGAATAGGTACACATATGTATATTTGAGATCATAAATGCACAAAGTTTTCAGGACATATAAACATAACCTTTCTTTTTAAAAATAAAATTTAGGGGCGCCTGGGTGGCTCAGTCAGTTAAGCATCTGCCTTCAGCTCAGGTCATGATCCTGGAGTCTTGAGATCCAGCCCAGCGTTAGGCTCCCTGCTCAGCAGGGAGTCTGCTTCTCCTTCTGCCCCTCACCCCACCCGTGCTCTCATGCGCTCTCTCTCTCTCTCTCTCAAATAATAAAACATTTTTGTTTGTTTGTTTTGTTTTGTTTTGCATTTTTTTAATTTTATTATGTTATGTTAATCACCATACATTACATCATTAGTTTTTGATGTAGTGTTCCATGATTCATTGTTTGCGTATAACACCCAGTGCTCCATTCAATATGTGCCCTCTTTAATACCCATCACCAGGCTAACCCATCCCCCCACCCCCCTCCCCTCTAGGAACCCTCAGTTTGTTTCTCAGAGTCCATCGTCTCTCATGGTTTGTCTCCCCCTCCAATTTCCCCCCCTTCATTTTTCCCTTCCTACTATCTTCTTCTTTAACATATAATGTACTGTGAATTGTGTAAGACTGTTGAATCACAGACCTGTACCTCTGAAATAAGAAAACACCTTAAAATAAAAAATAAAAATAAAATTTAGAAGGACAGTCAGAGTCATTTTCACATGACTACATATAAGAAAATTTTTAATTACTAATGAATTAAACTCCTGGGAACTTTAATATAGTGATATTCATATTAGTCAGGAGACTGTCACGGTACCTTCTGAATTTTGTACCAAGCAATTATATTGTCTATTCAAAAAAAATACAATGCAAACCTCATATATCTCATATCAAAGTTAATTCCATAAAGATTACAAACATAAGAAAACTATGAAAGTACAAGAAGAAAACCCTGACATTTTTATAATTATGGGCAGGAAAGACCTTTCTAAAGTCCTTTCAAAAGGCAGAAATATAACAAACAAAATATACAGCTTTACTAAATACATTTTTTAAACTTCAATATGATAAAAATATTAACAAAAGCAATATGTTAACAAGAAACTTTATATACATATGACTGTATGTGTATGTGTGTATAAATGACAGTTTCATACCAAAAAACAAAAAACAAATACTCTAATAAAATGGGCAAAGGCTATGAACAGGGAATTCATGCAAACACGTAAGAATGAGAAATGGTCAACCTTGTCAGTAATCAAAAAAGTACAATTTTTCCAAAACAGAGATCTTTGCCTTTCAGATTGGCATGCTGCTTTTTATATTCAAATGCCTGCAGTGAAGAAGAAAAAAAAAATGCCTGCAGCAGACTGGAATGGGAAAATGGATGCTCAGAAACACAGTCCATAGGACTGTAAACTATTCTGGAGGGTGATACAGCAGTAAATATCAAAAGCTCTAAAAACTATATGTCTTTAACTAAGAAAACCCATTTCTAGGAATTTAGTCTAAGGAAATAATCAAACAGTGCCCAGAGATATTTATACGTGGATGTTCACTGCAGTGTTGTTTATAATAGCCAAAAAAAATTTTTTTTCCTGAAAATAAATGATAAAGTTGAGATTTTAACTGAAGGCCTTTTGCCTTCAGTGCCTGTACCCCTGGTAAATTGGATTCAATTCTCCTAGCCTAACAACCTTCCTGTTATTTCCTCCCCCAATAGCAACCTATATCCAGGTACATTCTGATGGAAACATCTAGCTGAACACTCTGTAGTAAGGAGAACAACCTGTATAACCCAAGGGCACTTGTTAACCAGTATGATTAACCTATCCCAGAAAGCCACTCCTAGGAATTAGGAACGGGACCATCCTGAGTACAGTGAGACTTGTATTCCACCTGTTAGTATAACGAGTGCACATTGGTCCCAGTTCCTGAAGCTCTTAAGTTAAAAGAATATCCCTTTTTTGTATTTCTTATAACCGTGAGTCACACTGATATGTTTTCTATCATATTACAAAGTTATGTTAAGCTATTATGTTGGTGGTAAAGAGAAGTCAAATACATAAAAGTTTCTCAGTTTCAATTTTTACCAATTTGACAGCAAATAAACTCACAAATCAGTAAAATAACAGAAAAGCTTTTGAGCAGAAAGTTGAGGTTTGGCATTTTTAAGGACATATTATCAATTATCTTACTAAAAATTTCGTGAATTAAGTAGAAACATATTACAATAACATATTTACCACATTCAAATTTCAGTTAAATTATGCCTTAGGTAGAATGGTATGAACCAGAGTGCGTTGTTCAAAGAGAAGAGCTTCAAAGCATTTAATGACAATATTAGCAACTAGTATAGAATGATAGCCTAGTAAGATAATCTTTAGGTGGATGAACCTTATTAACTGAGGCTCCTGGCTTTATCACAAGCACTTACCTCTTGGCAAATTTTCTATCTGAAGTAATAATCAGATTATTTTTGTCTTTTGTCATTGGGAAGATGCAAAAGTCATCAAACTAGACTCTATTTTATCAATCTAGTTATTAAAAACAGTACTATTTAATAGCAGGGGAAAAAAACCCTAAATAAGAAAATTTCTAATTGTAACAGGAAGCTCTGATTTTAGTAAAGACGGCTACTTTTTAAACACATATCAACAACTTGGAAAGTTCCGGAATTACCAAGATTATGAATTCTTTCTTACAACAGCTATTAATACCCTTTCTACCATCCATATTAAAGGAAGTTCCTGCAATAGCTTTATCACAACCTTTTGTCTTCAATTCTTTAGCAAATATTTAGAACCCTCCCGAAAACACAAGAAACTACCAATTCCAATACTAAATATTCACAACCTTGAGATTTACAGGGATGAGAGGTATCAATTGAGGAAGATCTCAGATGAGTACAAGGTAGAGAATAGCAAAGGTTATTTTTTTAGGCTCCAAGTTGAATTTTAATTGAGATTATAGGTTTTTTTAAATCTGCTAATTATTTGATTCTATTTATTGGTGTTTAAGGAGTATAAGGCAATTGACTCGTTATTACAAAGTTGGCATGTTTAAATCAAAGACCTATGTCACAACATTCAGAGCATACCCACACCCTTCCCCTTGGGGAACAGCAGTCCTTATCAACTCAATTCCAAAAACATTTAATCAGTATCTAGTATGTAGCAAGAACTCTACTTTTCCATTAAATTCATTTCAGTTATTATAAGACAGTCACAAAGACTCAGTTATACCTAGGACTGACTGGCAGAAAACTCAACAGACTTGATGAATGCTGTGATGTCCTCTCAGCACCAAGGGCATAAGGATGGGACTCTACAGCAAGTTCCTAAGTATTTCATTAAAAAGTGGAGAAGTCGCATATATCCCTACCGGCACCAGCAAATTCCATCATTATAACCATCTGATGACAAATTGTAGGAGCACTATCAGGAAACTTACGATACAAGCCTTTTGTCTAAGTCAGCATCAAAGATCTTTGCTTTGTGTGTTGGCAGCAATCCATGACAGTCAGCGAACATAAATGACCACTGAAAAGTTTGCAGTAGAGCAGAGCTTTACTCAACAGACTAGCAACAAGGGTGATATTTGGTCCTCTGCAATTTTTAGAACAAAGACATCAGATAACTACCAAAATTATATATACTTATACATCAACTAGGATGTAGAGTCCAACTCACCCTCCAACAGCTATGCTTAACAGACTAAGGGAATAGAGAAAATGAGAGAGCTAGAATATCAATTGAAAGGGGAAAATATTACCAAAGTAACTAGATTTCCAACCAGGCAGAGAACTAGTGGCTCTGTTAGTTATGACTTAAAGCCCCTTCACCAGAACAATAAGGAAGAGCTCACTCAAATTTTCATAGTTTGTCCAGGTATCATGTTATTGAATTCTGTCAATAATCCTCAGTAACCCCCTATATTATAGCTTTTACATATGTTATAGCTAAGGCTTAATGAAGGCTTCATGTCAGATAACTTGTTTGAATCCAGACAGAAAGGAAGTGATAACGCTGGCCTAAAATCAGCCTCCTAAAGTCAAGAGCAGGCCTTCTTTCTTTCCTCCACCATGCGGATGAGAATGCTGCATGAGTCAACCATATTCTTCAACTTGAGAAATAAAAATGATAGGTGGCATCTCCAGAAAGGAAATTATTTTCCAAACATTATTCCAATTTAAATCTTTGGTTTGTGCTTTCCATTGTAGCAATTTAAAACACATCATGAATTTGTCAGCAGCTCCAGGATCCATAGCCTTGGCATAATTAAAACCCGTTAGTTTGGTTCACAGTATAACGGCACCACATGTGCTGTGAAAACATATTCTAAAAGCCCTTAGGAGGACATTAAACATTCACAACCCATAATAAAAACTTAGCAGAACATGTCAAAGAGTAAAACTTTATTAGCAGATGGTGTAACTCACCACTCAGGGATACTATACTTAGATCCAGCCAGCCCTGTTTATGACTTTGAACTAATGGAAGAGGGAAAACGATCTCAGGGGGCCTCAGAAAACCTCTTCTGGCCCAGAATTCCACCACGCCAAAGTGTCATCACAGGGCTGAGAATTTTCCACTGTACTTCTGAAAGAAGCTGCATGTTCAAAGACACTTAAGGACCTTTTTTTTTTTTTTTAAGAGCAGGAGGGGAGGAGGGAGGAAGGGGGCAGTATCTTAAGCAGCCTCTACACCCAGCACAGTTCCTGACCTGGAGCTCAATCTCAGAACCCTGAGATCATGACTTGAGTGGAAATCAAGAGTCAGATGCTTCCCTGACTGAGCCACCCAGGTGCCCCCTGATGACCTTATTTTATATCACTCCTTCTCTTTATTATTAACTCTCTGCAACTCAAATCTTACACTTTTCTTCTCTTATACTCAAATTTCAGCAAGTTTCATCCCTAGCCCCGTTCTCTCTAGCAGAAGGTCACCTTCTGGGAGCCACATTAGAGTAAAAACACTGACCAATGAAAACTCTCAGTTCCACCAGCAGAATAAAGAGGGGGAAACAGAAAAGTCCGTAGCATTTTAAGAATTTAAGCTAAGGCTAACTATGAGTTTAGAGCAAATCTATGTAGATATAGGCAATAAAAAACAAAACTCTAAGAACTGTACTTTAAGCATTCATAATTTTGATCTAGAAAAATACCTCTACATGCATTTATATAAGTGATAAATAGTTTATAACAATGACAGGCACATGTATGGTACAAAAACAAGAGAACAGTGAATCTTAAAAAAATGTTTTTTCTTCCTCTAAGCAAAGAAAGAGCCTAAAAGTAACATAGACCAGAAAGGAACACAGACAATATACAGTAACAGTCACTTTACAGGCAATACAATGGCACTAAATTCGTATCTTTCAATAGTTACCCTGAATGTGAATGGGCTAAATGCCCCAATCAAAAGACACAGGCTATCAGATTGGATTAAAAAAACAAGACCCATCGATATGCTGTCTGCAAGAGACTCATTTTAGACCAAAAGACACGCCCAGATTGAAAGTGAGGGGTTGGAAAACCATTTACCATGCTAATGGACACCAAAAGAAAGCTGGGGTGGCAATCCTTATATCAGATAAATTAGATTTTAAACCAAAGACTGTAGTAAGAGATGAGGAAGGACGCTATATCCTACTTAAAGGGCCTATCCAACAAGAAGATCTAACAATTGTAAATATCTATGCCCCTAACATGGGAGCAGTGAATTATATAAGCCAATTAATAACAAAAGCAAAGAAACACATCAAAAACAATACAGTAATAGTGGGGGACTTTAACACCCCCCTCACTGAAATGGACAGATCATCTAAGCAAAAGATCAACAAGGAATTAAAGACTTTAAATGACACACTAGACCAAATGGACTTCACAGATATATTCAGAACATTCCATCCCAAAGCAACGGAATACACATTCCTCTCTAGTGCCCATGGAACATTCTCCAGAATCGATCACATCCTAGGTCACAAATCAGGTCTCTACCGGTACCAAAAGACTGGGATCATTCCCTGCGTATTTTCAGACCACAATGCTTGAAACTAGAACTCAATCACAACAGGAAAGTTGGAAAGAACTCAAATACATGGAGGCTAAAGAACATCCTACTAAAGAATGAATGGGTCAACCAGGAAATTAAAGAAGAATTAAAAAAATTCATGGAAACCAATGAAAATGAAAACACAACTGTTCAAAATCTTTGGATGCAGCAAAGGCAGTCCTAAGAGGAAAGTATACAGTAATACAAACCTTTCTCAAGAAACAAGAAAGGTCTCAAATACACAACCTAACTCTACACCTAAAGATGCTGGAGAAAGAACAGCAAGTAAAGCCTAAACCCAGGAGGAGAAGAGAAATAATAAAGATCAGAGCAGAAAATCAATGAAATAGAAACCAAAAGAACAGTAGAACAGATCAACGAAACCAGGAGCTGGTTCTTTGAAAGAAGTTACAAGACTGATAAACCCCTGGCCAGACTTATCAAAAAGAAAAATGACTCAAAGAAATAAAATCATGAATGAAAGAGGAGAGATCAAAACCAACACCAAAGAAATATAAACATTTATAAGAACATATTATGAGCAACTCTATGCCAGCAAAGTAGACAACCTGGAAAAATTGGATGCATTCCTAGAGATGTATCAACTACCAAAACTGAACCAGGAAGAAATAGAAAACCTGAACAGACCTATAACCACTAAGGAAATTGAAGCAGTCATCAAAAATCTCCCAACAAACAAAAGCCCAGGGCCAGATGGCTTCCCAGGGGAATTCTACCAAACATTTCAAGAAGAATTAATACCTATTCTTCTGAAACTGTTCCCAAAAATAGAAATGGAAGGAAAACTTCCAAATTCGTTCTATGAGGCCACCATTACCTTTATCCCCAAACCAGACAAAGACCCCATCAAAAAGGAGAATTACAGACCAATATCCTTGATGAACATGGATGCAAAAATTCTCACCAAAATACTAGCCAATAAGATCCAGCAGTACATTAAAAGGATTATTCTCCACGACTAAGTGGGATTTATCCCTGGGCTGCAAGGTTGGTTCAACATCCACAAATGAATCAATATGATACAATACATTAATAAAAGAAAGAACAAGAACCATATGATCCTCTCAGTAGATGCAGAAAAAGCATTTGAGAAAGTACAGCATCCTTTCTTGATCAAAACTCTTCAGAGTACAGGGATAGAGGGTACATACCTCAAGATCATAAAAGCCAACTATGGAAAACCCACAGCGAATATCATTCTCAATGGAGAAAAACTGAGAGCTTTCCCCCAAAGGTCAAGAACACGGCAGGGATGTCCACTATCACCACTGCTATTCAACATAGTATAAGAAGTCCTAGCCAGAGCAATCAGACAACAAAAAGAAACAAAAGGCATCTGAATTGGCAAAGAAGAAGTCAAACTCTCACTCTTTGCTGATGATATGATACTTTATGTGGAAAACCCAAAAGACTCCACCCCCAAACTGCTAGAACTCACACAGGAATTCAGTAAAGTGGCAGGATATAAAATCAACGCACAGAAATCAGTGGCATTCCTATACACCAACAACAAGACAGAAGAAAGAGAAATTAAGGAGTCGATCCCATTTACAATTGCACCCAAAACCATAAGATACCTAGGGATAAATTTAACCAAAGAGGCAAAGGATCTGTACTCAGAAAACTATAAAATACTCATGAAAGAAATTGAGGAAGACACAAAGAAATGGAAAAACGTTCCATGCTCATGGATTGGAAGAACAAATATTGTGAAGATGTCAATGCTACCTAGAGCAATCTACACATTCAAAGCAATCCCTATCAAAATACCATCCACTTTTTTCAAAGAAATGGAACAAATAATCCTAAAATTTGTATGGAACCAGAAAAGACCCCGAATAGCCACAGGGATGTTGAAAAAGAAAAGCAAAGCTGGCGGCATCACAATTCCAGACTTCAAGCTCTATTACAAAGTTGTCATCAGCAAGACAGTATGGTACTGGCACAAAAACAGACACACAGATCAATGGAACAGAATAGAGAGCCCAGAAATGGACACTCAACTCTATGGTCAACTAATCTTCCACAAATCAGGAAAGACTGTTCAGTGGAAAAAAGACAGTCTCTTCAACAAATCGTGTTAGGAAAATTGGATAGCCACATGCAGAAGAATGAAACTGGACCATTTCCTTACACCACACACAAAAATAGACTCAAAATGGTTGAAAGACCTCAATGTGAGACAGGAGTCCATCAAAATTCTAAAGGAGAACACAGGCAGCAACCTCTTCGACCTCAGCCACAGCAACTTCTCCCTAGAAACATCACCAAAGGCAAGGGAGGCAAGGGCAAAAATGAACTCTTGGGACTTCATCAAGATAAAAAGAAACAGTAAACAAAACCAAAAGACAACCGACAGAATGGGAGAAGATATTTGCAAATGACATATCAGATAAAGGGCTAGTATCCAAAATCTATAAAGAGCTGCTTAAACTCAACACCCAAAGAACAAATGATCCAATCAAGAAATGGGCAGAAGACATGAACAGACATTTTCCCAAAGACATCCAAATGGCCAACAGACACATGAAAAAGTGCTCAACATCGCTCGGCATCAGGGAAATCCAAATCAAAACCTCTATGAGATACCACCCTCATACCAGTCAGAATGGCTAAAATTAACAAGTCAGGAAATGACAGATGTTGGCGGGGATGTGGAGAAAGGGGAACCTTCCTACACTGTTGGTGGGAATGCAAGCTGGTGCAGCCACTCTGGAAAACAGTATGGAAGTTCTTCAAAAAGTTGAAAATAGAGCTACCACTCGACCCAGCAATTGAACTACTGGATCTTTACCTCAAAGATACAAATGTAGGGCTCCAAAGGGTACATGCACCCCGATGTTAATAGCAATGTCCATAATAGCCAAACTATGGAAAGAGCCAAGATGTCCATCAACAGATGAATGGATAAAGAAGATGTGGTATATATATACAATGGAATATAATGCAGCCATCAAAAGGAATGAAATCTTGCCATTTGCAATGATGTGGATGGAACTGGAGGGTATTATGCTGAGTGAAATAAGTCAATCAGAGAAAGACATGTATCATATGACCTCACTGATATGAGGAATTCTTAATCTCAGGAAACAAACTGAAGGTTGCTGGAGTGGTGGGGGGTGGGAGGGATGGGGTGGCTGGGTGATAGACACTGGGGAGGGTATGTGCTACGGTGAGCGCTTTGAATTGTGTAAGACTGTTGAATCACAGACCTGTACCTCTGAAACAAATAATACATCATATGTTAAAAAAAAAAAAGAAGAAGGAGAAGAAGATAGCAGGAAGGGAAAAATGAAGGGGGGGAATCGGAGGAGGAGATGAACGGTGAGAGACTATGGACTGTGAGAAACAAACTGATCGTTCCAGAGGGGAGGGGGTGGGGGAATGGGTTAGCCTGGTGATGGGTATTAAAGAGGGCACGTATTGCATGGAGCACTGGGTGTTATATACAAACAATGAATCATGGAACACTACATCAGAAACTAATGATGTGGGCGCCTGGGTGGCTCAGTTGGTTAAGCGACTGCCTTCGGCTCAGGTCATGATCCTGGAGTCCCAGGATCGAGTCCTGCATCGGGCTCCCTGCTCAGCAGGGAGTCTGCTTCTCCCTCTGACCCTCCCCCCTCTCATGCACTCTATCTCATTCTCTCTCTCAAATAAATAAATAAAATCTTAAAAAAAAAAAAACTAATGATGTAATGTATGGTGATTAACATAATAAAAAAATGTTTTTTCATATATATATATATATACACACACATACACACATAGAAAGTAGCCTCATTCACCCTGTTATGTTGCTGCAGTGGCCCCAAAGGAAATAGAAAGAAGTGAATGACGTCAAGGTTAAGAATTTTGATTCCCTAAGAAGAAGATTAGGAGAATTTGAAAACCAACACAAAAACACTAGGTCTTCCACTTACATGGTATATTTGTAGAGCCTGGGCCAGTGGTTATTACTTTTTTTTTTTTTTTTTCTTTTTGATCACAGACCTCACACAACTTCAAAGGAGTGAGAGTTCTCACAAGCCATCCTTGGACCATTAGAGTCCCTGCAGGAAACCATGAGCTCCTGAGGTCAGAATTCTCATCTCCATCCTTCTACGCCAGCACCAAGCACTTAAGCCTGTGTCCAGATGGTGGCAAAGCTGATGGACAAGAATGGGTGTCCATGGTCAAGTGATGACTGAATGATCACCACAAAGAATAATTTGACTGGTTAAGGGAACGGTACAACCTGCTCTTGAAGAAATTAATGGTCCAAATGCATCAGTAGCATCACTGTAATATATAAGGAATATATAAAAAAAAAAAAAAAAAAAAAAAACTTTTTAGTTTTTTGAAAGGATGCAGGGCTCGATCCCAGGACCCTGGGATCATGACCTGAGCCGAAGGCAGCCGCTTAACCGAGTGAGCCACCCAGGCGCCCCTAGGATACTTTTTTAGAACTAAGAAACTTTGAAATTGAAGTTATTGGAATTTAAGAGTAGCTACATTGCTTTCCACTTATTCTGAACCAAGCCATCACTTTATACTCCCAATGGACTCAATTCTACTGCAAATGCTTTTTCACTATTTGAAACAGTTGTTCTTCCTGAGTTTTAGAAGTACACTGAAGTATTTAAGCCAAACACCCATCTTTACCTTACTTTTCTGTAGATAGGCTATTGTACAAATGGAAGATAGTGGTTTTAACTTTTATGTAAGTCATTACTCTGTGTTAAAACACACTAAAGAGCTTATGCCTTCCTTACCTGTTCATGCAGTTTGCTAGAGCAGAGCGCAAAGATTACTTCAGCCTCTCCCTCTAATTATTTAAATCCATGCATGAGCCTCATGGCTTTGTCTTCTTTTGTCCTTTTCCCTCTTTTTCTTTACAAATCAATCTTCTCCCTCTCAAGTATTTCTATTTCTGGGATGGGGTTTTCCATTACCTTCACTTTTCTTTCCTCTCCCACATAACAAGTATGACTATAATTATATCTTTGCTTTCATCATTTGTATTTTTGACAACTATTTTGTTCCTTTTACATTCCTTACTTTTTCTAAATACACTCATTTGTTAAATAGTTTCCAAAGTGTGATTTTATTTTATTTTTTAAAGATTGATTGATTGATTTGGGGGGGGGGGCAGAGAGAGTTCCAAGCAGATTCTGCACCGAGGATGGAGCCTCACACGGGGCTCAATCTCACAATGCCAATATCACAACCAACAGTCAGATGTCCAACTGACTGCACCACCCAGGCACCCCGAAAAGTATGATTTTATTTTTGTGCTCATCATGCACTTTTCAACTTTTACCACTACAATTCAACTGTATGAAGTATTTACATTTAACTCACAGTCCATTCTTCCAATTTGGGGGGGAAATAAGTATTCCAAATAAGATTCTGAAATTCTTAGAAGATTAAAAAAAAAAAAAAAAACTGTCACTTTTGCTGAGTCATGCTCTAAATGCTAGAAATGTTTGACCTGAGGCCCCTTCTCTTGCTTGACTGCTAATTCCCCTGGAAACCTGTGACCATAATATCACCAAATGACTCTCAAGTCTATGTCGCCGAACCTGACCTCTCCTTGGTACTCCAGACTAACAACTAAGCTGCTTACTTGACAATCTCTATTCAGATGTCAGAAACCTGCCATAGTCAAAACAGAACTGAATATTAACTTCCTTTCTCTGTGCTTTCCACCAACCTTCCTCATCTCAACAATATGCTCAAATCCAAAAAGCTTTGATTCCTCTCTTTCCTTTAACCTAACAAAGATTCTGAATTCAACCACTTCTTTTGCCTTTACTATCACCCCAGTTCAAGCTACTGTCATCTTTGGGCTTCTTCAATCCCCGTTCCTTGCAGCAACTTGCACAAAAATTAGAAACATAAATCATGTAACGCATTTGCTCACAACCATCCAATGGCTTTCTACTGAACTTACAATAAAAAACAAATCTCTTAGTCTAGATTGCAAAGCCCTTGATGACTTGGCCCCCGCCCATCTCATCCCTTCACATGCTAGACACCAACCATGCCGGCCTCCTTCTGTGCTTTGAACTGTCCACACTCCTCCTCAACTTAGAGTCTTGACACCATGTCTCCATCTGCCTACACTGCTCCTTCCTCTACATCTCCAGCCGCTCGCTCCTTCTCGTGATCCAGCAATCACAGAGGCCTCCACAACCAAACCAATCTAATGGAACTATCCCATCATTTACTATCACCTTACTTATTTTAATATTCTCTACGGCATGTATCACCAATGTGACAAAATTGTTGTTTTCATCCACTAAAATGAACTGTATCACAATCACCTCTCTATCCCCCATGATTTTGGACACTGCTTGGCACACCGTAGGTAGGTACTCAGTGTTTACTGAATGAATGAGTTTTAGGAATTTATTTTAAACACAAACCAAACTATGAATGTCGTGGCATTGATTCTTTCTCCCTTTTTATACGAAGTTATTACATATACTAAAAGATCCCAATCAAACTTATCCATTTTAGACCATTTTCATGGAAATTTTAGCCAGGAAAGAATATTAAAATATCACATTGCAAGGTTTAAAATATTCCAGAAACTATGGTACCTCCAAACCCTACATGATATTAATTATACATTCTAAATCATTATATTTTCAATAATTAACAGAAATGCAGATAGCCCAAACCTCAATGTCTAAGTTATCCAAAATATCCTATGTTTCTCTGGGCTTAAGGAATTTAATCTCATTGTTATGTGACTTTTACCGGTAATGTGAAATATATCACCAAGGCCTGCTATGGTTTTCTCTCCAAATTTTTTGGACCCCTCTCCTTTTGTACCAATGCAAATCAGACTTTTCACTACCTTGTATATAATACTGCAAGAAGTAATCCTCCCTCCCTTCTTCTGGTTTCCCTCATCCCATTTTTGTTCCAAACACTGTTAAGTACAATTTATAAAGCATTTTATTTAGGCCACTCCCTTGGAAAAAAAAAAAAAGAAAGAAAGAAAGAAAAAAGAAAAACAAACCCACACTCATTAATATTATTTCACTAACTCTTCTCCCAAGACTTCATACTCCAGGTTAAATAACTCTTCCTGAAATCCCCAACACATAATTCAGTGGGTGCCAATCTGCAGGCCAGAGATTAGGGATTATAAGAAGGAATCAGGGAAACCACCATACATTCCAGAAGCACTGTCTGTATACTGAATAATTTATACATATTAAAATGAAGATACTTGTATACATATATGTAGGTACGTGTGTAAATATATACACATATATGATTTAAAAATGTATTTGAATAATCAAATAAAATATTTTATTTAAATAAGCAGTAGTTACTATAAATAGTATTTCCAGTCATGCCCCCTTTTCTCAAAAAATGGACACCAGATATATAACTACAATGACATTAAAGTCCTAAAAGCTCTTTGACATTCAAAAGGGATTCATATTTTAAGAAGCTCTCTCACATTCTTTTTCTTTAATTGAACTCATAATACAAATGCTGTGCTTCCAACTTTTATGCCTCCCACTCCAAAGCAGTATCAACATACAGTGCCTTTCAAAATCTCCCTTAGTCAAATAAGACTTTCTACCATCAGCCCATTACACACGTTCATCATTATTGGGCCAATTTGATCCAATTAAGAGAAATAATTTTTATATTTTAACTAGACTCTCATTTTACTCATCAAATATTAAGCAAGTAAGAAAAAGGATTAAAGATATTCTTAAAAACCTCTAATACTTTACTCTGTTAAGTCTGAAAACTGCTAATACTGATGGAAAATTACTTGAGAGGATCTCTAAACCAAAAATGAAAAAATTTAAACATAAATTGAAACAATTTTTTTTTTTTTTTTAGAACTCAGGGCTCATCATTTTTTACCTTTAGATATATGTAAGGAAAGCCATCAGCGTACCGTAATATACCACAGTAGTAAATATATCAACTTACTCATTTTAAGCTACTTAACTTTTGCTTATTAACTCATTACCAATTTTACTTTATTCATCAGAAATAAAAATAGGAGACACTCAATACAACCAGTCAAATCCTTGAAAAAGTAATAATGAAATGTAATATATTCAATGGATATAAAATGTCAATATTTTAAGACCCGTATCTCAAAAAGTTGACTCCATTCAACAATCTTACCAAACAACTATCCTTAAAAAGTTGATTTAAACCTTAAGGTGCATCTCACATAGTAGGTAGGCTCTATATTTATGAAAAGTGAGTCTATTACTATATTTCTGTGTTTGCCCAAAGATAAAACTAAGTTTTATTCCCCTCTGAGGAGCTTATCTACTCTCTGTGTAGATATAATAAATAAGCTTTCTGTATAGCCATAGTCTATTAATCTATCGGTTCTTCCCCAAAATAAGCTCACATATTCTTCAGGGCTTGATTTAGGCATCACTTTATCCAAAATGCTAAGATTGGGCAAGATGACCTTCCTTTAGGTTCCATTAGCATCTTATACTGGACTCTGGATAGCACTTAACCATTTGTAAAGAGATACTTCCTTCCTATCCTCAAACCAGGCATAAAAGCTAACAGCAGCAAAGATCATGTTGTTTTCACAATAAAGGGAAGTTGTTTTCATGTTAAGGGATTCACAACTTTATCCTTGGAGCCCAAAACTAATGCTCAATAAACATTTGTTGAATTAATTAAACTGTTCAAAAATTCACAGAACACACAGGAGATTTTCAAGGGGGAGGATGTCCTCCTTTCTAATTGAAAACCAGTAATTTCTAAACTATCCAAGACATACTTTGCTACTTCTGAAAATAGAAAATCTACAATACTGTTTACATGGGTTATTTTCACTCTTAACTAACTTTAAGATAAAGTCTTCAGGAAAACTATCCAACCTAATTTTTAGAATATATGCACATTTAATTTTCTGTAACAATGGAAAACAATTAGCATCCTAGTTAGAAATACTAATGAGCAGTACGAACCACTGGCCACATTTACTGTGCACTTGAAAAAGCACACTGTTCAAAGCACTCTTAATTTATTTCATATAATCATTATAGTGATAGCATAAGGTAAGGACAATTATACCTCACACATTCTACAGTTGAGGATACTGAGAAACAGGCATTATACTAATAATGGTCCATGGCCACATACTCTTAAGTGCTACATAAGTCCACTTTGGTATTTTTAATGCCATTAAGTTGATTTTCTTGGATAAACAAGGCAAACTCAAAACTTCTGTTTTTCTACAGAACCTATTAATAGAACCTATTTTCTTTTTTTAAAGATTTTATTTATTTATTTGAGTGAGAGAGAGAGAGAGAGCACGAGCAGCGGGGAGGGGTAGAGGGAAAGGGAGAAGCAGGCTCCCTGCTGAGCAGGGAACCCAACTCTGGACTTGATCCCAGCCAAAGGCAGACGCTTAACCAACTGAGTCACCCAGGCTCCTAAATCTGTTTTCTTTTAATCACTTTAATATCCTCTGGTATTTTTTGATAGATATAATGTTAGCAAACAGAGATTATATACAAAGGATTATATAGTTCTTAAACATTATATTTAGGTTAACACATCCTAAAAGGTTGTTTCCTTTTTCAAAATACTAGCCTAACATTGACAACACATATTCAGTGATGAGGCAATCATTCTCTACAAATCTCCAACATCTTCATCCATGTTTTACGTATAAGTTTCGTTACAATTTCTATTATTATATATGTGTTTACCCAAAAAATACATTCTCTTTCATTCTTTTCTTCCTCATGTCTGTCAATAAGACTGACGTTTCCATCAGAGGTCTCAAACATCCTTTTAACACTTGGTTTCATATGTCTTATCATTTCTGGTGTTAATGTGAATACCATTCCATTCCAAAATACATTTTCCATCTGGTTACTGTTAGAGTATAGTAATGTTACTGCATAGGAGTCCTATATAGAGCAACTGTGCAGAATGATCTTATTAATCCTATTAATTCATCTGCAGATTCTCTTATATTTTCCCTGTAGACAATCATATTGTCTCTATATATTGACAGTTTGATTTCTTTTTCAATTTAGACCCAACACTGCCACTATCTGTATGACCTTGAGTAAGTTACTAGGATTCACTTTGCTCATTTATAAAACTAAATGATTGAGTCAGGTGATCTTTCTTTAAATGTTCATTATTCTAAATTTCATAATAAATTATATTATATACACATAGAACAGCAGGTTATAGCTGGTCCTGCCCTTCACTCAATGCAGTTCCTTTCAACTGTGCCCTTCTAAAGAGTAGGAAACCTACTACTCTACAAGTATGCCCAAGTAGCAGAAGCACAGAGTACTTACTGAATAGACATGAGATTCCCCCAAATTTCCCAGCTTCCTTGCAGTTATGTCAGACCATTAGCCAGTAGCTCTAGCAATTGGCTATAAGCAGAGATGACATGTATCTTCCTTGGGACCAAAACACCAAAACACACACACATTAGCTCTCCATACTCTTCTTCGCCTGCCATGATAACTGAAACCATTCTAGATATGATGTGTTAGTTACCTGGGGTTCCTGAGTGACCATCTGCAGCAGAGCCCCCTAACCTGTGTTGGACATGTAACATGTATGTGAATTAAACCTTTGCTGTATAGAAAGCCACTGAGGTTTGGGAGTTCGTGATTTTTTTTTTTCTTATTAAGCATAACTTAGCCCATTCTGATTAACCCAAGAGGGCAAATCAGTTTCATTTCAGGTACAACTGATTGGTAATAACTACCTGAAACAATATATGTTGAATATATTGAGAGGCTATGTCTGGAAAATTAGAAAGGAATGCCATACACAGTCAACATCTCCACAAGTATGGGGGACTAGATGAAAGCTGAAAGCCTGACTTAGGTCTTCCGTTTTACCTTGGTTTGTGAGCAAGGTAAACCAAGACTGGTGGTAAACTTTAGTTACTAGTGGCATGAACACTAAGTCCAAGTAGTAGTCTGCTAATACTAACAGCTGCACCACAGTCTCTAGAGCAAATATCCTTAGCTCTTGTCCATTCCCATATTCCTATTCACCAAGTTGACTATCTTACCCCAATACTAAACTTTCAGTTAGAATGAATTTCCAGTGAATCAATTTCTTCTGCAGGATCTTAAGGCATTATCTTGAAAATGTAAATATAAAGAGGCAAAAAGTTATTATTCATAACGTCAAAACCTCCTAGATTACTTCAGTGTTTACTCTTCATTATAAAAATGTTCTAAACAATCCGATTAAAAAATGGGCAGAAGACATGAAGACATTTTTCCAAAGATGACATCCAGATGGCCAACAAACACATGAAAAGATGCTCACCATCACTTACCATCAGGGAAATGCAAGTCAAAACCACAATGAGATACCACCTCACACCTGTCAGAATGGCTAAAATAAGTAACACAAGAAACAACAGGTGTTGGCGAGGGTATAGAGAAAGGGGCACCCTCTTGCACTGTCGGTGGGAATGCAAACTGGTGCAGCCACTCTAGAGAACAGTATGGAGGTTTCTCAAAAAGTTAAAAATAGAACTACCCTATGATCCAGCAATTGCACTACTGTGTATTTACCCAAAGAATACAAAAATACTAATTCAAAGGAGTACATGCACCCTAAAGTTTATAGCAGCATTATCTATAAAGCCAAATTATGGAAACAGCCCAAGTGTCCATCGATTGATGAATGGATAAAGATGATACACACACACACACACACACACACACACAGAGAATATCACTCAGCCATAAAAAAGAATGAAATCTTGCCATTTGCAACTACATGGGTGGAGCTAGAGAGTATTATACTAAGGGTAGTAAGTCAGTCAGAGAAAGATAAATACCATATGATTTCACTCATATATGGATTTTAAGAAACAAAAGAAATGAGCAAAGGGGGGGGGGGAAGAGATGGAGGCAAACCAAGAAACAGATTCTTAACTATAGAGAATGAACTGATGGTTCCCAGAGGGGAGGTTGGTGTGGGCTTAGGTAAAATAGGTGATGGGGATAAAGGAGTGCACCTGTCATGATGAGCACAGGGTGATGTGTGATTCACTATACTGTACACCAGACACTAATATTATGCTGCATGTTAACTAACTGGAATTTAAATAAAAACTTTAAAAAATGTCCTAGCTACAAATCAAACATTTTCCATGAGCTATTTTCAAATGGAGAACTTCAGAAATACAAAATAGTAAAAAAATAAAAAAAAAAAAAAAGTACTATAATAAACACCCATGGGCACCTGGGAGGCTCAGTCGGTAAAGCATTGGCCTTCGGCTCAGGTCATGATCTCAGGGTCCTGGGATCGAGCCCTGCATCGGGCTCCCTGCTCAGCAGAGAGTCTACTTGTCCCGCTCCCGCTCCCCCTGCTTGTGCTCTCTGGCTCTCTCTCAAATAAATAAGTAAAATCTTAACAAAATAAATGAATAAACACCCATGTTTCAATACCCAGCTAAAAAATCAATTATCACATAACCAGTGAAGGCATCTAGGTACGCAGCCCTGATTTTATTCTGCTTGTTCCCCTGAAGAAGTACTAACCGTTCAGCTGAACTTAGTGTTTATTATTCAAGTGCATTTTTTTTTAGAATTTTACTATATAGGTCTATATTCTAATATTAGCTACAGACTTATTTTTAATACTGTAACATGACATAAATAATTGGTATCATACTGTGTGTCCATCTGTAACTTGACTTTTTAGTTTTGTTCAACATTATGTTCTTGGGATTTATTTTTGTTGATATGTTTATAGTTTCACTGTGTATATTTAACTTGTTTAAATATACTACAATTTAATTATCAATTTCCCTTTGGAGAATTTCCCTACTGAGGTCTTTTGTATGTTTCAAAAATAAAAATTTTGAGCTGATTCAGGTTCACAGCAAAATGGAGCAGCAAAGGGGTGCCTGGGTGGCTCAGTCGTTAAGTGTCTGCCTTCGGCTCAGGTCATGATCCCAGGGTCCTGGGATCGAGCCCCGCTCCGCGGGAAGCCTGCTTCTCCCTCTCCCACTCCCCCTGCTTGTGTTCCCTCTCTCGCTGTCTCTCTGTCAAATAAATAAAATCTTTAAAAAAAAAAAATGGAGCAGCAAATACAAAAGCTTCCCATATATCCCTCCACCCCCATCCCTCCCAACACACACAATCTCCCCACACCAGAGTTGTCCCTTTGCTACAATTGGTTAATCTACATTGACACATCATTATCGTTCAAAGTACATAGTTTACATTAGAGTTCACCCTTGCTGCTGTAGATTCTATGGGCTTTGAAAAATATATAATGCCATGGATCCACCATTATAATATCATACAGAGTATTTTCACAGCTCTAAAAGTCCCCTGAGCTCCACCTGTTCATCCTAGCCTCCTCCCTAACACCTGGTGACCACTGATCTTTTTACTATCTCCATAGTTGTGCCTTTTCCAGAATGTCAGTTAGTTGCAGTCCTGCAGTATGTAACTTTTCCAGATTGGCTTCTTTCACTTAGTAATATGCCTTTAAGTTTCCTCCATGTCTTTTCACTGCTTGATATCGCATTTCTTTTTAGTGCTGATTAATATTCCATTGTCTGGATGAACCACAGTTTGTATCTCTACTCATCTACTGAAGAACACCTTTGTTGCTTCTAGGTTTTAGCAACTGCATACAAATAAAGCTGCTATAAACATCTGTATGCAGGGGCACTAGGGGACTCGGTCAGTTAGGCTGCTGACTCTTGATTTCTGCTCAGGTCATGATCTCAGGGTCCTGGGATCAAGCCCCGTGTTGGGCTCCACGTTCAGCATGGAATCTGAATGAGGATTCTGTCTCTCCCTCTGCCCCTCTTCCCACTCCCACGCTCTCTCAAATAAATCCTCTAAAAAATTAAATGCTTATTTTTAAAAAAATCTGTGTGCAGACTTCATGTGAATATAAATTTTCAACTTATTTGGGTAAATACCACAGAGCACAATTGCTGGATCATGTGGTAAAAGTTTAGTTTTGCAAGAATCTGACACATTATCCTCCAAAAGTACCTCTTCCATTTTGCATTTTTTTAAAGATTTTATTTATTTATTTGAGAGAGAGAGAGAGAAAGTGAGTGAGACAGAGCACAAGCCAGGGCAGAGGGAGAGTGAGAAGACTCCTGCTGAGCAGGGAGCTGGACACAGGGCTCAATTCCAGGACCCTGAGATCATGACCTGAGCCAAAGGCAGACGCTTCACTGACTGAGCCACCCAGGCGCCCCCCATTTTGCATTTTCACCAATAATGAATAAGAATTCCTGTTGCTTCACATCCTTGCCAGCATTCGGTATTGTCAGGGTTTTGGATTTCACCACTCTAATAGGTAAGGGGTCTTTTGATTGCTTTTGTTACTACAAAAAAATATTGAAATGAACATGGACGTACATATTTTCATGAGCCCATGTGCAAGAGTTGGTCTAGGCCAGGCATTATTTCTTAGAGTGTGTTTGCTAAGGTCTAGATATTATCATCCTAAACATTTAGGTATAATATTGGTATAATTTTAATTAATACCAATAGGTATAAAATAATTCGGTATAATATTGCTCTCCAAAGTAGTTGTATCAACTTATACTCCTAACAGGATTATGTGAATACTCCCACTGATCCATATCTTTTCCCCATTTTACACTGCTAGACTTAGCAACTTTTGCCAACTTCATGCATGAGAATTAGAATGTGATTTTAATTTGCACATCCCTTATCACTAATGACCTTGAGCATGTTTTTAAATTTTTGGAAGCCACGTGAGTTTTCTTTTCTGTGGACTACTTCTTCAAAGGTTTTGTTGAACATTTTTCTACTTGGATAGTCTTTCTTCGTTATTAATTGGTAGACGTTCTTTATACATTCTGGATAGTAACATTTTATCCGTTTTATATACACGTTAAAAATACCTTCTCCTAATCTGAGGCTTTTTTTAAATGGTTTCTGTTGATATCCAGGAGTCTTCAACTTTAATGTAATCAAGTATGTACTTATTTTGCTTTGTGGTTTCTGTTTTGGATTTTTAAAGCATCGACTTTGTTGAGATATGCTTTAGTGCAATAAAATTTGCCATGTAAAGGTATACAACTTAATGAGCTTTTTTCCTTTTTTTTAAAGATTTTATTTATTTATTTGAGAGAGAGAGACAGATAGTGACAGAGCTAGCGAGAGAGAGCACAAGCCGGGAGGAGAGGGAGAAGCAGGCTCCCCCCGAGCAGGGAGCCCGATGCAGGGCTCGATCCCAGGATCCTGGGATCATGACCTGAGCCGAAGGCAGATGCTTAACCAACTGAGCCACCCAGGCCCCCCAACAACTTAATGAGCTTTAACATGTGTTTACAGCCATGTAACCATCACCACAACCATTAAAAAAAAAAATCATTTCCATACATTTTATGGAATAAAAGCAACTGTGAGTCTCTGCAGTAAATTCCCACCTCCTTCCTCCAGCCCTTGCCAACCACTGATCTGCTTTTTGTCACTGTGGCTTTGTCGTCCTACAATTTCATATGAACAGAATCTCACATTATACAGTCTTTAGTGTCTTGCCTCTGTCACTTCAAGCTCTTGAGTTGCATCTACCTTGTTGCACAGATTAATAGTTCATTCTTTTTATTGCTACATAGTATCCCTTTATAAATTGGTGGAAATTTGGGTTTATAAATAAAGCTGCTCCAAACATATAAGACTTTGAGCGGAGACATGGGTATATAACGCAGATAAATAGCCGGGAATGGATTGGTGCATTCTACATAAATTTATGCTTAAAAACTGCCAAACTGCTTCCTAAATGTGCCATTTTGCACTGCCATCGATCGACACCGGGAGAGTTGCAGCTGCTCTTGGTACTGTCAACTCTTGGTAATAGGCATCTTTTCAATTTCAGTCATTGCAGTGTTTGTGCAGTGCTTTACCATTGTGGTTTTAACATGCACTGCCCCGACAACTGATGATATTAACCATCTTTTCAAGTGCTTACTCACCTCCTGCCCGAACATGTTTTTCAGTTGCAGTGCAATATTTAAATGACTCTAACTTCTCCAAAGGTATTCTACCCATATCCACTGGACTTTTCCCCACTCCTTATCCCCTCAGCCATAGTTGATACTATTTATCCCTTTGTTCCCACCAAAAATGCTCTCCTCCTTTGACCTTTTGACTCTGAACTAGCCTGTCCTCTTCCTGGTGCTCTCCTTGTTCTCCTCTTGAGCCCCTTCTGGGTCACCGTCAAGTTCTTTCATGGCTCACTCTTCCTCCCCTTCTGCACGGGACACAAAGACATTCCTCACCAATCCAACTAGAGCCTGCCTCTAGCAAATCTCAGCCCTGAAATCCTTTTTTTTTTTTTTTTAAGATTTTATTTTATTTATTTGACAGAGAGAGACACAGCGAGAGAGGGAACACAAGCAGGGGGAGTGGGAGAGGGAGAAGCAGGCTTCCCGCTGAGCAGGGAGCCCGATGTGGGGCTCGATCCCAGGACCCTGGGACCATGACCTGAGCCGAAGGCAGCCACTTAACCAACTGAGCCACCCAGGCGCCCCCAAAATAAAATCTTTTTTGTTTTTAATTTTTTTAATTTTTTAAAGATTTTATTCATTTATTTGACAAAGAGAGACAGCGAGAGAGGGAACACAAGCAGGGGGAGTGGGAGAGGGAGAAGCAGGCTTCCCGCAGAGCAGGGAGCCCAATGCGGGGCTCGATCCCAGGACCTGGATTCATGACCCGAGCCGAAGGCAGACGCTTAACGACTGAGCCACCCAGGCGCCCCTCAGCCCTGAAATCCTTGCTGACAACCCAGCTCATAGTGGTCCTTCCCTTATTTGATGTTCTACAGAATCTGCCCTGATTACTAACTGATGCACCAGTACATCTGATTAAATCAATCTCTTATGTTGTTCTCTGGCTATTTTAGGTCTCTTTTTTTTTCCTCCAATGTGAGCCTGATTAAGTTTTTCAAGAGAGAGGATATTTTAATAGTAAAATACATGTTAAGCATTTTATACGTAATGGTGTCTGTCATATAATTTAAGCAAAATAAAATAAATATAATCTCAAGTTATTTATTACTTACTATAAAATATATGAAATTAAAAATTTTCTATGCCACGATAGTTATGCTAGCAAAAAAAATCCTAGCATTTCCTTCTGTATCAACTTTGTCAACTACTTATATTTTTTATTATGTATGAGCATGCTGACAAAGAGTCACTCTTTACATAAAGTTGAAAATTAATTATTCCTGCAATGCACTGTACCAAATCCATTATCAGTCTGTACCGGATTAAGCACTATTAGAGTCACAAATATGAATATTTACCCTGGTAAATCAAAATCATTAAATTAAACTCCTTAAATTGTGAAGACAGTGTGTATGCATTCTTTGGAAGGCAGAGTAGGATTTAAAAAGCCTAACAAACTGGTAAACTGTCAAAATAGATACATCACTATTAATCAAGTCATTGGCCCAAAGGAAAAAACAAAATTAGTAAAAATCAACAACCATTCATGGATCATCTACTTCCTTCAGAAATGTGTTACGTACCTGAGACATGAGATGAGATACTCCCCGCCTGAAGGTGTTTTCGATTATTTCACAGTAATTTCAAAAAACTCAGTGTAAAGGGACACGTGATTTAGCAGCAAGAGGTGCAGGAGAGGAAGGAATTCACTTTGCTTGATAGAGCGAGGAGGAGGGAGAAAGTGCGTGAGAACCAGAGAGAGTTACCTCTGCAGGGAGGAGGGGATGCATTATAAATGCAGGAAGGTATTAGAACAGGCAGGCCTGCTTGGACAGTGGCCTAGAGGATGAGAAGGCTTCCTTCAGGGGAGGCACCATACAAGGGCGTTCCAGGAGGAGAGAGAACCGAGCGTACACAAAGGCAAGTCTTCCAGTAAACTCAGGCTGGATTGTTTACAACGCCAAGGAAGGTTATGGATGTCTGAATATACAAATCAGTGAGTAGTGACAGTGATTTAACTCCTTGAGCAAACTCTTACAGGGCCCTCAGAACCTCTCTTTTTGACTAGGCCTCAACACGGGCCTATAAAAACTAGACACTCTCAACAAAAATGATTTTGTCCACACCCCTCCCCTACACATTAAAAGACTTAATAATTCAGTTTCGAACAGCTTAATGCCATACCCCTAGGATGACCCTAGCCACCCTTCAGGGCCTGTCTGGCAAGGCTGCCAAAAGATTTTATAGTTTCTTCTGGCCAACACCTGGCAATAGGCCCTACTACCCTTTCTTAGAGCATTTACTAAATAAAAAGGCTTTACAACTGTGAATCCTTCCTCTGTCCCTTTGGGATATACCTAGATCTCCTGCAACTCAAGAGTGTCTTTCTTGAAAACCTGAAAGCCATTCCCTTGAAATGTAATCATCAGGAAGGACAGGACCTCTGTTCCCCAGTATTGCCTGGAGAACAGAATCCTAACTTCAATAATTGCCAGCTAGCAGACACAGCTCTCCTAAACAGCATTTACTGTGACTATTCCTTTTAATTTCTCACTTCTCTTACTCTACTAAGCCCTCATGTTCCCCCCCCCCCCCGCCATTCTCTCCACTTCCTCCTGTAACATACCCAGTCACCTCCACACAAATCAAAATTGAGTTCAGTTCCCCCTGGACTCCCTTCCCCAATGCAGTAATATATCGCTGATAAAAATCTGTCCTTGCCAGGATAACCGGCCTCTGGCTTTGATTGTGTCTGATAGTAGCAGAGCCTAAAATAATGCAGTCCATTGTCCTAAGGCTTTCAGTAGCTCTCTTTATCTTTCAAATATAGTTGTAAGGGTTACCTGGCATTTGAAGCCCTGCCCCACCCCAACAGAACACTTAGGAATTCCTATTCACAGACAAATGCCTCTCCTGTTCCTTTGTCCTCACCCTCCTTATGCAAGGCTTCTTTCCACATCACATTCTATTTATCTCTATTCCTATTTCACTCCTTTGTTCTCTCATTCATATGTCAAACATTCATTAACTTTTTTTTTTTTAAAAGATCTCATTTATTTGTCAGAGAGCAAGAAAGTGCTGCAGCAGAGGGAGAAACAGGCTCCTCGCTGAGCGGGGAGCCCGATGCGGGGCTCGATCCCAGGACCCTGGGACCATGACCTCAGAGAGCAAGAAAGTGCTGCAGCAGAGGGAGAAACAGGCTCCTCGCTGAGCGGGGAGCCCGATGCGGGGCTCGATCCCAGGACCCTGGGACCATGACCTGAGCCGAAGGCAGACGCTTAATGACTGAGCCACCCAGGCGTCCCAATCATTAACTCTTAATTACCACTGGTCAAGAAGTCCAGCTCACATGCCATGCCTCTAACCTTCATAAAACCTCTTAACAGTTCTAGCCAGAAGCACTCTTTCCAAACTTTAGGATAGTGTGAGGACATTTAACCTGCAGACAGAACATTCTTCTTACATCATATCTTTAATTGTTGCCCCTATTGTATTTGTTCTAGCTTCTCCCATAAGAATACACCTGACAGAATATATGTCCTATCAGCTACAGACACACCATAGCCCATGGACCACCACATCGGGCCCACTTTTTGTTTCTGTACAGCACAGGAGCCAAAAGTGGCTTTGATACTTTTTTAATAGTTGAAAAAAAAAAATCCCACAAATAACATTTTATGACACAGAAAATAGAAATTCAAACTTAAATGCCCATAAATATAGTTTTTATGGAACACAAGGGTGCTCATTTGCTTACATACTGTCTATGGCTGTTCTCATGCTACAATGTCAGAGGTGAGTAGCTGCGACAAAATCATATGACCCACAGAGTCTAATTTATTATTTGCCTTTTTACAGAAAAAGTGTGTCAACCCCTATGTGAGATCATCATTTGCTACAGTTGTGCTCACTCCAGTGATGGCTAAACCATACTTTCAGATCCAGAAAGTAAAACAGTGTATAAGACCCTCCTTCAGTTTTCAGGTTTTTACAGGCTTCCATTTAATTCAGCCCTGATCATCTAAGTTGTCAGCTTCTCCTTCCCTTCTCTTAGTTCTGTTCTCTACTGCTATAATCAGTATGCCATCATCGAAAGTCCTAAGTCCTAGCATGTGCCTCCAGGACAATGCTGCTCCTCTCTCTGCAGATGCCTTAGGTACTTTTATTTGTGAGGACCAAAGCTTCCAGAATGCAATAGGTCATCAGTTTCATGCCCACCAACGCCCATGCCATTTGGCAGGAGTGTGAATTGAGGTGACGGGAGTCACTGGAGGGACCCACACACTGCTGTTCACTTTCCTTGTTAGCACAGTCCCTTGAGCAAAGGCAGGTAGGTTGGTTAGGTGGATTCAAGTGTCTGCCAACCTTTCTAGAGTGTTTGAGGTGAACCTATGTGTGTCGAAGTGAACTCCAGGTAGGTTTTTCTCCAACTGGTACCATCTGCCTTATAACTAGTAGATTTCTCTCCCAGATTTTAGATTGTTTTCCAGTCTTAGATTTCAGGGTTTTCTCAAGTTTTTATTTCAAGAAACATAGTGGGAATCAGAAGCTCAGTTTTGACTATAATGAGAATTCTTTAAAGTCTTTAAAAGATTCCAAGAATGAATCCATAGCTCCTAAGACAATCTATCATTGTGGTACTATTCAAGTATCCCATAGAATGCTTCCTACTTGGGGGATTTCAATTATGTCATCTTTGTCCTTTTGTATCACCACCCCTTCCTAACCGGGTAGCAGCATCAACGTATACATAAGACACTAAGAACAACCATTTCCACACAGCTTACAAATTACAAGTTAACGAATAGTTCCACTCTGGCCATAAATAACTGGCTAAAAATTGTTAGGCATTTCCTCACGATGCTTCCATTCCAGCAGAACTTTGTGTAAGTACTCAATCGTTGAGTCTCCGTCAACTGGATATTCAAAATTAGGATGTTTCCTTTCTGCCACACTTACCATTGCCTTTGTTTTCCTCTTAAAGTACTGGCAAAGAAATAATTATATAACTAAAACACAAGGATTTTGAGAAACAAACATGGCTACTGATCATTTATGTTCTTTCACAACCACATTGGCCTTTTTCCTCCCTTTTGCCCAAAGCAAAATTCTGTGAAAATCATAATAAAGTAAATAGAACAAAACAACAATAATGTTAATATTTATTTTCCTATAATTATATTAATCTTCAGGGGAAACACATTGAGAAACTACCATCTGTTGCTTAAAATGTCTCACAAACTTTATTTTTAAAGTGGATCTTCCTTACTTCATCCAGCATTTATTTTATACTGACATTTTTATTATTCAAAAATTTTCACTTGAATAAGAAGAACAGTTCATCTGGAATATCACAACTATTATGCATCATTAATATCCTAATGCATTATTTATAGTGGTGAATAATATCCTGAAATGAGAAGTCACTGAAGATAAAATATTGCTCTATCATGTTCCATTAAGGAAAAACACACTTTTAATTAAAGTGATGCCAGAGAAATTAGAAGAAATGGAAAGAGTTTTTGAGATTGTTCTATTGACAAGGCTCAACTTCCTTTTTGGAAGCCTGATAAAAAAATCAACAGTGTTGTTTTAATACATGCAGTGGATATGGACCAGTCTTAGAAATACAGTAGCACTGAAATATTAGGCTGAGACAGATCTTAAAAATTCTTATTCATCTCTGCCCTGAGTCTACAAAGAGTAACACCAGAAAACTATGCTTGTCACAATAAGATCATTAAGAATTTTTTTTTAATAAATTTTCTCTTTTGGGAGACTTCATGACTATTCACAAAAGATTGACCTAAGACTATTACTGATTCTCTTTCTAAGTTAATATACACTTACGTGTGTGGGCACGCCAAGTATCATTCCATACATGCGTATGTTTCAATATCCTTTCTAACTGGACAATATACATGAAGGCTATTGATACCTTCATTTTTATAACCACCTATTTTATGGATTTCTCTCACAAATCCATTTTGCAGTAGTTTTTCCACTGATTTTCTTCGGACTTTTAGCTAGATCATCAAGTCATCTGCAACTGTCTCTTCATATCCAAGCTTAAATCTCTAAGTCTAATTACATGGGCTCAAGCCTCCAACACACACATGGACAACAGAGAGATAATGAATATCCTTAACTTACGCCTAATTCTGATGAGTGACCCCTGTAAATAAAGTATTGACTTTTCAAGTCTGTATTTGTAAAATAACATTAGTGAAGCTATCCACCAACTCCTATTTTTATTGGCTTCTGAAACATACACTCTGAATTTTGTCAAGTGACTTTTCCCTATCTTCAGAGATGTCCAAAAGGTTTTTCTCCTTAGCACTACTAATATGAAGAAATTACTAATTATATATATATTTTTTTATATTGAGCCACTCTTGGATTCCTGGAACAAACTACTTGGTCATGATGTTTGTTTTAATGCAACACTGGTTTCTTTAAAAAAATATTTTATTTCAGATTTCTGTATCAATATTCATTAAGTGAAACTGATCAATAATTTTCCAAAGTAATTTTTTAAAGATTTTTAGAATCCATTTTATAACTTACTTGATGAAATAAATGTGGAGGTTTCTTTCTTAGGCTTTAGAATCTGAATAATATACCTAAGGGATAATCTGACTCTAGTGTACTTCCTGTCAGAAAATTCTTTTACTGCTTTATTTATCTGATAATTATCCTGTTTAGACTTTCTGTGGTAAATTTAATTTTTTCTAAAAAGTGATTCATTTCATGAAGATCCTCAAATCCACTTGCATATAATTGAGCAAATGGTCTCTTATGATTTAATTTCCTCTGTTTCTATCATTATCCCCTCCTACCTTTATGAAACTTTTAATATTTGAATATTTGTGCTTTCTTTTTGATTGAATTAGTGGTTTGCCTATTGATTTTTTTTTCAAAGAACCAATCTTTAACGCATCCATTTCCTTTTTATTTTGTTAATTCCATCCTGTTGCTTTCTTTTGTTTACTTTGTTTTTTTTTTCTAGTTTTTAATGTGGTTGATTCATTTTTTTTTTTTTTAAGATTTATTTATTTATTTATTTGAGAGAAAGAATAAGAGAGAAAGAGAGAGAGCACAAGAGGGAGGAGGGTCAGCGGGAGAAGCAGACTCCCCGCTGAGCAGGAAGCCCCATGCGGGACTCCATCCTGGGACTCCAGGATCATGACCTGAGCCAAAGGCAGTCGCTTAACCAACTGAGTCACCCAGGCACCCCTATTTTTTTTGTTTTTATTGATATATACATTTGATGCTAAAACCTCTCTTCTCATAGCTTCCTTAGCTGTGTCTCACATGTTCTACAACATCACGTATTCATTCTGTGTTCAAGAAATTCTTCAGTTTCATTGATACTTCTACGTTCACTCAACACTTAATACTGTGACTTTTTAATTCTTACGTAGAAGGGACTTTAGTTGGGTTTTGGCCTTTTTTTTTTTTTTTGAAAATCAATTTCTAGTTTTATTTCTTTAGACTGATGTTTATATTATTGCTGTTCTTTGGAATTTACTGTTTTTGTGTATGTGTGTGTGACCTAAGATATGGTCAATATTCTTTAATGTTTTATGTGAACCTTTTAAAAACTTATACTCTGAGTTTCAAGTCTTGACATGTCTTTATAAGGTCGACCTCAGTGAGCTTTTATACTAAGCATTTTACTTATTTTTTCTACCTGAGGTGTGTTATATCTCCTCTATTATTAATTTGTACTCTATTCTCTTGGCATCTATAGTTTTTGGTTTGTGGAAGTGGTTTCTGTTACTGGGTGCATATACCTACGTAATCTTCACTGAGAAGTATACCCCTTAAAATTATTATATATCCTTGTCTCTTTTCAAGGCTTTTGGTCTGAATTATGCCTTATCCAGTAATGGGTTTGAGAAACTCTATTTTTATTTGTGCTTCTTAGTATATCCTTGTCCATCCTTTTATTTGTACTTTCTGTATCTGTTTCAGTAGATATAATGTCACACTTGCCTTTGCTAATCAATCCTAAAATTTTAAGTTCTTATTTTAATAGGTCAGTCAAGTCCACTTACAGTTACTTATATGAAAGTTTAATATAATTTTTGCAAACTCCCCCCACTCTTCTCCCATTTTTGGTAGTTTACCAACTTCACAGTGTTGAGCATAGACCCACTTCTCGTGATGGTCTCTCCTTCAAAATCATGAGCCTCAACAACTTGAATAAATGCTCACTGCTTGCTTCCAACCAGTCCTCCTGCCAGAGTCTCTACTGGAGCTCATTCTCCAGTAAATTCCTAAAGAAGGGCTCACGGAAACAATATCCCCAAATTTTTTCACATTCATAATAGTTTGTTTCTGGCTTTTCCATGAAAAGTCAGTTTGGCTGGAACCCTTGACTCAGATTTCCTTGAGTTTCTTGATATATTACTCCATTTTCACTTGGCATAAAGCACTGGTGTTATAAAATCTGATGACAACGTGACCTCTTTTAAAAGTGACTTGCCTTTTTGCCTGGATTCAACAGATTTTTTTTTCTTTACCTTTAATGAATATAGTTTACTAAAATAATCTGTCCTGGCCAGCTAAGAAGTTGGTTTTCCGAGGTATGCACTATGCATTTTCAATGTATAGTTTCAAGCAAGTGTTCCTGAGCTTTCGTATTCTTCCCAGGGTCTTTTATTATAAGTACATTAGATGTTCTTCTAACATGTTCTGTTGTTCTTTTTTATAGACTTTTTTTCTTCTTTTTTTTCTTTAAGTAGGCTCCACGCCCAGTATGGAGCCCAACATGAGGCTTGAACTTACAACCCCGAGATGAAGACCTGAGCTGAGATCAAGAGTCAGACGCTCAACCAACTGAGCCACCCAGGAGCCCCCATAAACAAACTATTTCTTACAGATTTAGGTTCACAGCAAAACTGCATGGAAGGTACAGGTATTTTCCCATACACTCTCTGCCTGCACATCTGCACAGTCTTCCCCATTATTAACATCCCCCACCACAGTGGTACATTTGTTATGACACCGATGCATTTAATTGCCCAAAGTCCATAGTTTACATTAGGGTTTACTCTTGGTGCTGTACATCTTATGAATTTTGACAAATATATGACATGTATCCATCATTATATTATCATACAGAATAAATTTGCTGTTCTAAAAATCCTCCATGTTCCACCTTTTCACCCTTCCTGTCCTCCCTAACCCTTGGCAACCACTGATCTTTTCATGGTCTCTAGAGTTTTTTCTGTTCCAGAATGTCATATAGCAAGAATCATACAGTTCATAGCCTTTTCAGATTGGCCTCTTTCACTCATTAGTAGGTATTTAAATTTTCTTCATGTCCTTTTGTGGCTTGATAGTTCATTTCTTTTTAATGATGAATAATATTCCATCATCTGTATATAGCACAGTTTATTTATCCATTCACTTACTGAAGGATATCTGGATTGCTTCCAAGTTTTGGCAATTACGAATAAAGCTTCTATAAACAACTATGTGCAAGTTTTTGTGTGTATGTAAGTTTTACAACTCCTTTGGGTAAGTACCAAGGAGCACAATCACTGGATTGTGGTAAGAGTATACTTAGTTTTGTAAGAAACCACCAAACTGTCTTCCAAAGTGGCTGAACCATTCCCATTGCTCCACATGCTCACCAGCATTTGGTGGTGTCAGTGTTCTGGAATCTGGCCATTCTAATAGGTCTAGTGGTATCTCATTTTCATTTGCACTGCCCTAATGATATATCATGTGCTGCATTTTTTCATGTGCTGATTTGTCATATAGATATCTTCTTTGGTGAGGTGCTTGTTAAGGTCTTTGGCCCATTTGTTAATCAGTTTATTTCTTACTTTTGAGTTTTAAGAGTTCTTTTGATATTTTGGTTAACAGTCTTTTATTAGAAGTATCTTTTGCAAGTTTTTTCTCCCAGTCTAAGGCTAATCTTCTCATTCTTTTGACATTGTCTTCCCCAGAACACAGGTTTCTAATTTTAATGAAGTCCAGCTTACTAACTTATTCTTTCATGGGTTGTACATTTGCTGTTTTATCTAAAAAGTCATCACCATATCCAACATTACCTAGGTTTTTTATTATGTTATTTTCTAGGATTTTATAGTTTTGTATTTTAAAGTCTACGATCCATTTCGAGTTAACTTTTGTGAAGGGTATCACGTCTTCTAGTTTTTTTTTTTTTTTTTGCACTAAGGTGTCCAGTTATTCCAGTACCACTTGTTAGAAAGACTGCCTTTGCTCCATTGTATTCCTTTTGTTCTTTTGACAAAAATCAGTGACTGTATTTGTCAGTCTATTTCTGGACTCTATTCTGTTCCACTGATCTACTGGTATATTCTTTCACCAAGACCACACTGTCAATCTTTAATCCTCTAGTTTTTAAGACAACTTCATTTTCTCCTTCAATATTATGCTGTCTATTCTGGGTCTTTGGATGCTCCAAATAAACTTCAAAAACAGTTTGTCAATATCTGCAAAATAACTTGCTGGGATTTTGATAGGCATTGCATTAAATCTACAGATCAAGTCTGACAGAACTAACATTTTGATAATACTGAGTCTTCCTATTCACGAACATAGAATATCTCTGCATTTATTTAGCTCTTCTTTGCTATCTCTCACCTGAGTTTTATAGTTTTTATCTTACAGATCTTGTAATATTTTCTTAGGTTTATAACTAAGGTGTTTTTTTTTTGTTTTTTTTTTTTTGCATTCTGAGATAAATGGTATTGTGTTTTTTATTTTATTTTAAGATTTTATTTATTTGAGAGAGAGACCGAGCAAGAGAGCATGAACAGAGAAAGGGGCAGAGGGAAAAGCAGGCTCCCCGCTAAGCAAGGAGCCTGATGCAGGGCTTGATCCCAAGATGGTGGGATCATGACCTGAGCCTAAGGCAGACACTTAACAGACTAAGCCACCCAGGCGCCCCAAGGTATTGTGTTTTAAATTTCAAATTCCAGTTGTTCATTGATGGTATTCAGGAAAGCAGCTGACTTTTGTATATTAAATTTGTATCCTGCAACATTGCTATAACTGCTTATTTAGTTGATTCTTTCAGATTTTCTACATAGATAAGCAGACCATCGGCAAACAGTTATATTTCTTCCTTCCCCACCTGTATGCCTTTTACTTCTCTTATTTTTTAAGATTTTATTTGAGAAAGAGAGTGCAGGGCGCCTGGGTGGCTCAGTCGTTAAGCGTCTGCCTTCGGCTCAGGTCATGATCCCAGGGTCCTGGGATCGAGCCCCACATCAGGCTCCCTGCTTGGTGGGAAACCTGCTTCTCCCTCTCCCACTCCCCCTGCTTGTGTTCCTGCTCTCGCTCTCTCTCTGTCAAATAAATAAATAAAATCTTTAAAAATAAAAAAAGAGAGAAAGAGAGTGCACAAGCACAGGGTTGGTGCAGAGGGAGAAGCAGACACGCCACTGAGCAGGGAGCCTGATGTGGGACTCAATCCCAGGACCCTGGGATCATGACCTGAGCCGAAGGCAGACCTTAACTGACTGAGCCACTCAGGTGCCCCTTCTCTTTATCTTATTGCATTAGCTAATACTTCCAGCATAATGTTGAAAATCAGTGGTGAGAGTGGCTTGTTTCCTTTTTTTTTTTTATGTTAATGTTAATCCCCATACATTACATCATTAGTTTTTGATGTAGTGTTCCATGATTCATTGTTTGCATATAACACCCAGTGCTCCATGCAATATGTGCTCTCCTTAATACCCACCACCAGGCTAACCCATCCCTTACCCCCCTCCTCTCTAGAACCCTCGGTTTGTTTCTCAGAGACCATAGCCTCTGTTTCTGATCTTAGTGAGAAAACTTCAAGCTTCTCATTACTAAGATGTTAGCTATAGATTTTCTATAGTCTTCATGAAGTTGAGAAAGTTCCCCTCTACGCCTAGTTTACTGGGGGGTTTTATCATAAATGGATGTTGGATTTTGTCAAATGCTATTTCTGTACCTAGTAATATGATCCTGTGATTTTTCCTTTTTTCCTTTATAGGGGTTGATTTTTGAATTTGAACCAGCCTTGCTTACCTGGGATAATAAATCCTATGTGGTCATGGCATATAATTCTTTTTATACATTGTTTGATTCAATTTGTTAATAATTTTATTTACATTTATGTTTATGAGAAGTATTGGTCTGTAGTTTTTTTTTTTTTTCTTGTATTTGTCAGGTTTTGATCTTAGAGTAATCTTGGCCTCAGAGAATGAGTTAAGAAGTATTTCTTCTGCTTCTATCCTCTGAAAGAGATTATCGTTAACCCATACAGTTTCTTCTTTAAATGTCTGATAGAATTCACGAGTGAATCCATCTGGGCCTGTTGCGTTTAGTCTGGAAAGTTATTAACTGTTGACTCAATTTAATACTATAAGCCTATTCAGATTGTCTGTAACTTCTTCTGTGCATTTTAGCAGATTGTGTCTTTCAAGGAATTGGTCCATTTCACCTAGTTTATGAAATCTGTGGGCACAGATTTATAATATTGCTTTATTATCTACTTAATGTTCATGGGATCTATACTGATGTCTCTTGTTTCTGATATTAGTAATTTGTATTCTCTTTTTTTTCTCAATTAGCCTAGCTAGAAGCTTATTGATTTCATTGATCTTCTCAATTAAATGGCTTTTTTTATTGATTTTCTTTGATTTTCTGTTTTCAATTTCATGTATTTCTGCTCTAATTCTCTTTCTTTTCTTCTGCTTTCTTTGGATTTAATTTGTTCTTCTCTTTCTAGTTTCCTAAGATGGGAGTTTAGATTATTGATTTTAGATCTTCCTCTTTTTCAATAGATGCACTCAGTACTTTACATTTCCCCCCCTAAACACTGCTTTTGCTGCAGCTCACAAATTTTGATAGGTTGTGATTTCATTTTCATTTAGTTCAAAATATATTCTTTAATTTATCATAGGTTTATTAACCATGTGTTATTTAAAAGCATGTTAATCTCCAAGTATTTTGACATTTTTTACCTTTCTATTTTAATTCAGGTGTTGTCTGAGATCAGATATTGTAGGATTTCTGTTCTTTTAAATTTGTTAAGTTGTATGTTATGGCCCAGAATATGGTCTATCTTGGTGAATGTGTCCATATGAGCTTGAGAAAAATGTGTATTCTGCTATTGCTGGGTGAAGTAAACCATGCATGCCCATTATATCCAGTTGATTGATAGTGTTGTGTAGTTCAACTATGCCCTTACTAATTTTCTGCCTTTTAGGTCTCCCCATTTCTGATAAAGGGGTGTTGAAGTGTCCACCTGAGACAATGGATTCATTTATTTTTCCTTGTAGTCCTTTCAGTTTTTGCCTCACATGCTTTGATGCTCTGTTGTTAGACACATACATGTTAAGGATTGTTACGAGAACAGATTCCTTTATAATCATGTAATGCCGTTCTTAATCCCTGATAACTTTCCTTACCTTGAAGCCTGCTATTCCTACTTCTTTATTATTGTTAGCATGATATATCTTTCTCCAACCATTTGCTTTTAACCTGTGTGTCTTTATATTTGAGGTAAGTTTCTTGTAGGCAAGAAACAGGTGGGTGTCATTTTTGATCCAGTCTGACAAGCTCTGTCTTTTAATTGATGCATTTAAACCACTAATGTTCAAAGTAATTATTGAGGTAAGTGGATTAAGATCTACCATATTAGTTTATGTTTTCTATTTGTTGCCGTTATTCTTTGTTTCCACTTTTGTCTTCCACTCTTTTTCTGCCTTTACTGGCTTTAACTGAACATTTCCCATGATTTTATTTTCTCTCCTTTACATATAAGTTTTACTTTTTTTGGTTTACTTTTAAAAAGTGGTTTTCTTAGAGTCTGCAATATGCATTCACAACTAATCCAAATCCGCTTTAACATTATACTCATATTCCATGGATAGTGGACATACCTTATAACAAAATAACCCTAATTCATCCCTCTCATCCTCTGTAGCATTGCTGTTATTCATTTCACTTGTACGTAAGCATACACAGGCAAATACAGCGTTGCTGTTATTACTCTGAGCAAACTTTTATCTGTTATATCAGTTAAGAATAAGAAAAATAAAAAATTTTAATGTTACCTTCGCCAATGCTTCCTTCCTTCCTTTACGTAAACTCAAGTTTCTGAGCTTCCTTCTTGCTGAAGAGTTTTTTCAACATTTCTTCTAAGTCAAGTCTACCGGCAACAAATTTCTTCAATTTCTGAGAAAGTCCTCTCTCCTTCATTCTTAAAGGGCAATTTTGCAGGATACAGAATTCTAGGTTGATAGCTTTTCCCTCCCAACATTTTAAATATTTCATTCTCTTCTTGCTTCCATAGTTTCTAAAAAACTGGATGTGATTCTTATTTTTCTCTTTTATAGGTAAGTTGTTTTTTCCTCTAGCTTCTTTCAGGATTTTTTCTTTACCTTTAATTTTCTGTACCTTGAAAATGATATGCCTATATGTAGTGGGGTTTTTGCATTCATCCTTCTTAACTTCCTGGATCTGTGGTTAGATGTAGGACACGAACTTGCAGAAATTCTCAGTCATTATTGTTTCAAATATTTCTTCTTATTCCTTTCTTCATGTTTCTAGAGCTCTTTTGTAGTTGTCCTACAGTTCTTGAATATTCTGTCTTTTTTTTTTTAATCCAATCCTTTTTTATTTTCCTTTACTTTTCAGTTTTGGAGGTTTCTATGGTGATATCCTCAAACTCAGATTCTTTGCTCAGCCGAGTCCAGTCTAATAATAAGCCACCAAAGGCATTCTTAATTTCTGTCAGTGTTTTTGTTCTCCAGCATTTTCTTTCTTTGAATTCCATCTCTGCTTACATTGCCCATCTGTTTTTGCAGGCTGTCTATTTTATGAACTGGAGCCTTTAGCATATTAATCATAGTTGTTTTAAATTCCTGGTCTGATAATTCCCACACTGCTGCCATATCTGAGTCTAGTTCTGATCCCTGCTCTGTCTCTTCCAACAGTGTTTGTTGCCTTTTAGTATGTGATTTTTTTCTTGATAGACACACAGGATGTTTTGGGTAAAGGGAATTGCAGTAAACAAGCCTTTAGTAATGCGATGGTAAGGTATGGGAGGAGGAAGTGTTTTATGGTTCTATTAAGTCTCATTCTCTCAGTGAGCCTGTGCCTCTGGATTGTGAACTTCACGGGTTTCTCAGTTTCCACCCACCTTAGGTGGGACAGGATGGCAAGAGTGGGCTGGACTTGGGTATTTCCTTTCCCCCAGTTGGGTTACTCACTGATACAATCCCAGCAGGTTGCGTTCTGGCAAAACAGTCTCTCTGGAGGGCAGACCTTGTTAAAAACATAATACTCTGGATTATTTCAAACTGATTCTTTTTCCCCTCTCCCTGGCAGAAGCACAAGGAAATTTTTCTCCAACATTTGCTGTGAGAACCTGGTAGAACCCCAGGAGGTAAGACTCCCAAAAGCGTGGGTCCCCCTGCACAGCTGGATCCCCCTGGATTTTCTAACTCTTAGAGTTGTCCACACTGAGCCTCCAGCAACTCATCAGTTCCAATTTAGGTTTCCCCACCCAGCACTGGCTCCTGCAGTGGTTGCTGCTCACGTGGGCTGTGATTCTCCGCACCTGCCTGTCAGTCTCTTCAATTTGGCGGGGGGGGGGTGGGTACAAGTTTGCCCTGTGACCTCATGGATCTAAGAAGCGTTGTTGATTTTTCACTTTGCCAACCTTTTACTTGTTAGGACAGAGTGGTAACCTCCAAGCGTCTGACATGCTGGACAGGAACCTGGAAGTTTCCCCACACGCTTTTATCTCTTCATTTCCTTTGTGTATATATATATATATTTTGGATATATATATATAATATATGCTTATATATAATATATATATATATTTTACAAGTTTTCACTTTTCCATCTTCTATTATTCTTAAGGCATTACCCATGGGTTTATTATTTTTTTTTAAGATTTTGTTTATTTATTCATAAGAGACACAGAGAGAGAAGCAGAGGGAGAAGCAGGTTCCCGCTGAACAGGGAGCCCGATGCGGGACTCGATCCCAGGACCCTGGGATCATGACCTGAGCCGAAGGCAGACACTTAACCATCAAGCCACCCAGGTGCCCTACCCATGGGTTTATACACTCTCGTGTCCTTTCTAGTTCAGTCTCCATTTCTAAAGTTAGTTTCTCCGTGATTTTTAATTCCGTCCTGTTAGCTTTCAGCTCTTTTCAAATCTTTTTCTTCTCTACTCACCTTTTTTGAGTTTATAATCTATGCTGTTCCCTCAGAGCAGCTGTCTTCTCTGAATTTCTTTTGGTTCGTTTTGGAACATCATGTAACAGTTTTAAGTCTGGTGGACTTGTATTGCCTATAAATACTATTATGCTCCTTGTTCTGTCTCTTTGACATATAAAATTACATATACATATATACATTACATGTAAAAGATAACTGCAAATAATTATGTAAATAAATATAAATTAGATTACTCCACTCATTATTATACATAAGTTACATATAATTATAAGGTATACATAATGGTTTTATATATAGGATAATTATATGTATACATGTATGGTATCATTATATATAGTGTGTATAAATTATACATGTATGTATATATAATGGTTTATATTTTGTATAATTAATTATATGTATACAGTACGGTATGTGCAGTGTACGTAGGTATATATTTATGGAAAGTAAAAAGGGAAACACCAACCAGGAGCAGAATTATGTCTACAGGCAATAAAGACACAGCAGATAAACAGATAAAACTGGAAGGAACTTTCTCATAGAAAAGGAGGGTGGGTCAGTATAGCTTCTATAGCTATATGGCTCTAGAGTAACATATTCTTCTGCTTTCACCCAGTATTCAAAACACAACCATTCTTCTATGAGATTTCTCGGCTCTGTTTCCCTCCCTCCCCCTTACCTGATGCTTCTCTAGCCTTTGCTCCTGCTCAATCCATACTCGATTCTCAATCATTTCCCCTCAAAGCAAGGCCTGTCTAGGAGGTTTTAACAGGTTCGTTTCAAAAGTCATAGGCCAAGACTGCTCCAGAAACACTGGTTCATCTTTACCATGTCTCCCTTGTCCCCCCCTGGTTTCAGCTGCTGTTTCCACACTGGCCCACCATGTCCTCCGGGAGTACGTGTAACCGATTTTTGGACACGACAGAAACCTTTCCTCCACCTTCTGCAGTACACGTCTGGACACCCTATGTGGGGATTACATGTCATCTAGTTTACTCTAGATCCTACGTTGTCTGTGCATGTGGGGTTCTGCTATCTTCCAGGCCCTGAATGCTTTTATGTCAGGATTCGCAGAGATGAGAACCTACGCTTCTCTGATAACTTCTCATCTCCCCTCAAAATTTTAATGATAACAAGGGCAGTCTGTCTGAAAGGGACTAGGCTCCTAAAAGCAAAAGTCCAACATCCCCATCATAAAAGACGGAAAATGAAAAGTCATTCATATAAAGAATGCAAAGTATCCATGATTATATAATTTACAAATGACTAACTGAAACATATCGTCAGGTTTGATGTTTGCACATTCTACAGGAAAACCTATGTTGGAGTTATGAACCATCCTCTGTCAGGCAGAAATCTGCATGAAGAGCTGTCCAGGAACATGAAACAGTCTTCTGAAGAAGTCAGTCCTGCCTTTGATTAAAAGATTCTGTAGCTTAAGACATTTCTGGGATCATTTCCAGGAACACGTATATAATTTACAGTGACTGACTACTCACTGCCCCCAATAACTTTGTTCTCTCCACCTTTTTAATAAATGCAGAAGACAACAAACTTGGCGGGGCGGAGGGGGGCAAGAGGGGCCATCTCCCATTTTCCACCAATGAAACTCAAATCCAGATATATCTGCATAAAACACATCTGGACCCAGGCTTACATATTTTTTTTTTAAAGATTTAATTTATTTATTTGACGGAGAGAAAACGAGAGAGGGAACACAAGCAGGGGAAGTGGGAGAGGGCGAAGCAGGCTCCCTGCTGAGCAGGGGGCCCACTGCAGGGCTTGATCCCAGGACCCCGGGATCATGACCCAAGCCAAAGGCAGACACTCAATGACTGAGCCACCCAGGTGCCCCCAGGCTTACATATTTTAAACATGAACTGAGATCCAGAGTTTTGACTCTCTGTAATTAGAGAAAATTAAAAGTCTATAAAAGATATAATTGGGCTAAGAATGGTGGTCCCCTTTCAAACTTAATGATCCACTTAATTTTGTGGATGACTTACTGGTTCAAGGCACTGTGCCTGGTACTAAGCAATAAGAGATAAGAAAATAAATGAGATATGCTCTGGTCCTCAGGGAATTCAGAAGCTGGTGTATGTATCTGAGAGCAGGTGAGAAAGTGGTGCAGGTATTATACAGAATTAAGCCCAACTGCCAACATAACAGAAGGATAAACAAAGCACTTAAGAAGGGCAGAGAACAGAAGTCAGGGATCTCGGAAAAAAGCAACCCAGAAGAGGGACTATTTGAAATAGGCTTTGAAGGACAAGCAGCATTTCAGCCAGCTGAGAAATACAGGGAAGAAATATAGCACAGGGACAACAAAAGCAAATGGAACTATGGAAAAAACAAAAAACAAAAAACAATGACATAGTAGGGGATTTTTGAGTAAGAGTATATTTATGTTGTAAGAACTTACAAAAAAAAAAAAGTTCAAATAGGTTTACTGGACTTCAATTGCTATTCATTCTATGCTTGATCAACATTCTCAGTATCTCATCCTACATGCAAATTTTCAAAGATGCTAGAAAAGAATAAAATAGGATGACAACAAAAATGGTCAAAATGGTCAGTTTGCTAGATCATCATCAGTTAACAATGAGACTGTCAAGTGACCCTCCTAGAAAGGAACCAGTTTAAACGGATGCCTAGCCCTAATCAACGCCTTGATTGCCGCATGATATGCCTACTACAAATCAGAAGCATTTGCTTTTAGTATTGGAAAACAGCTCTTACATTAAAGGAACAAGAGAACAATAGCCAGCACAGCGTTCAACATAATGTGAAAATCAAAAACCAGCCAGCTAAATGGTGCCTGGTTCTAGGCACTACAGAATATCAGAAACCACAGGGAATGTGCTAAATGTTAAAATGCTTAATATCTTCCTCTTAAGAATACTTTTCACAAGTAATACCTATCACCGTAATTTGTACAAAGAGAATGCTCAATAAATACTTGTCGAATCAAAAATAAATCTAACCCAGCCTATAAAACACATAATGTTTTGCCACCCACTATTACAATGTTAATCATGTTACCTGGCATTGAATTATTATAATAAATGAATCATATGTATACATTGCTCAGTATTTTTTCACAGAATAACCAAAGAGGTACTGTGGTATAAAGGAAAGAATCAGGGATTTGAAGCCAAAAGGCCAAGGTGTAAGTGTGAAAAACCATTGCTAATACTGTGGCTTCGAATCACATTAAGCCTTTTAGGCACAGTACCTGACCTCTATTAGCTTCCCACGTCCCCACCTGTACAATGAATTTGATAGCAAGAACTATACACACTCTTACAGCAGCAGCTGAATGAGACTGTCTGTCAAAGGACTCCATAGACCAAAAAGTGCTACAGAAAAGATGACTACATGGACTGATTTCTGGTTGACTTCCTACCCATGAGACATCTTCCTCTTTCCCTTCTTCCACACAGTCGGATCTTTCAGCACATCGTGTACGTCCCCAAGGCATGCTATCAATCTCCCCCAAGTCCCCCACCATCACTCTAGTCCGAAGAACCAGCAGCTCCCATCCAGATTTCCATCTCCCTGCTTCCATGCTTGCTCTCTCAACATCCTCCATCACGTAAGAGCCAAGATGATCTTTGCAATGTCTACATCAAATTGCACCACTCACCGGTTCCAATGGCCTCCCTTCATCCTAGAGCAAAACCTCAACTCCTGGCCATGCCTCGAAGCTCTCCATGACCAGTCCCAGTTGAGGAGAACTAACTAGGGGCCCCTATATTACGTGGTTCCTCTTTCTGCAATGTTCCAGAATACTCAGGACTGCTCACTCTCTCTCTCACTTCATTCCAGATTGCTCAAGTGTCACTGCCTCAGACAGCCTTCCCCAAATATCCTTTGTGAAAGGGTGAGTCCTTGCCCCATCACTCTATACCCTATTATTCTGCTTTCTCCATAGCCCTGAGTTCCAAAATCACACCACTTATTTACTTGTTTACTTTTCCACTAAAATATAAACACCATGGGGGGTGAGAGCTCGGTCTCATTTCTGTCAACAATCTCCTCTGACTTGCAAAAAGTAGAGGCTCAACTAGAAATTTGCTTAACGAACGGTAAGCACATTTTTCAAATCCCCTTCAGTTTATCTGTTCCACACACAGTAACAGAACGTCCATGAATAACTCCAATACCACTAGTAAAACCCGAACACTTGAAAGGCCTCAAAAGGCTTTATCCCACCTTGGAATTCGAAGTGGACTCCAAGAAACAAAGTCGGTTGCCAAACCCTTCTGCAGCCAAACACAGTTTCTGTTGTTCTTTGTGGATGGTTGCGGTGCACTGCAGAACCACCTCGTCATCCTGCAGAGGGGGAGGAAAAGAGAAAAAGAAAATGAGGTTTGACACGACTAGACAGTCTAAATCAGACCTAGAAGACTTACTTTAGCGCCTACTAAAAATCGGAGAGAAATGTAACAACTGTCCCCACCCCCACAAAAAAAGAAAAACCAGACAAAATCAATCCCTCGAGAATTTTCCCTTGTAAAAAAGGTAAGGTGGAAGGGGGAGAAAGAGCTGATTGTCACTCAGGCAGTCAACAGCTTCCTCACTATCATTACTGATCCCCAGAGGCAACCCACATGAGCAACGGTAAAATACAGAATCTCCACGTTAGCACGCTCGCACACGGTTTTAATCATCAGAATTACCAAGAAATTGTCTGACATCAAGTGTCATCAGGACCAGCACAGGAAGCCAGGTCAAGAACAGAACACCTGGGTTCAAATCGATCTGAAAAGTCATCTCAGCTCATCCACACACTGTTCACATTTCAAAGGACCCTTGGGTGCTTAAAAATGTGCAGAGAGAGGATCTGCTAGTTCAGTCCTGTGAAATCCACACTGGTTTCCAATTAACTAAGCAGCATTACAGGGCAAGTTATGCCAGGGGAAAGATGATACATGGGACGACTCAGTGTAGGCAGCATGAGGACTGCAAGAAGCACGGACTTGAGACTCAGCGACAGCTCGAGCTGGACTGCCATCCTGGCTCTGCCATCAGCAGGTTAAAGATGCTAGCCAAAGCACTGAATCTCTAAAAGGACAAGGTAAACGAGTCACATAGAGACTGATACGCAGAAGGCGCTCAACAGACAATAAGTGGGAGATAGCATTGTCATTTTTAAACAAAATATCTCACTTTAACAAGTTCTAAGTAGCCACTATCTAAACAGTCTAACCACTTGACACTTAAAGCAGTCAAAAAACAAATATATTCATTGACCCCTTTAATTAGAATGGGAGAGAAAAGGGACAATCAAGTATAACCTAGAAGACCCTCATCATGGAAGAACGGCAGAGTGGGGGTGAGGAGATGTGATAAAAATTCAAAAGCAGAAAACAAGCCTTTTGGGTTGACCCAAAGAATATGCTGTATCAAATGGAAAAGTACAACTCCAATCTGCATTTAAAACCTTTATAATGTTAAGTATTTGTTTTCTTTCCTATACGGTGCAGCAATACCAAATAGCTGGCTTACAGCACCAGTCACAGGCAAAGTCCAATCTCTTAATAATCACCTCCCAACTCTCCCTCCAGGTGCTCATTAATTTCCAGTGAACATTCAATTGTTACATTTAAGAAGTCATCCACTAAAAAAAAAAATAGCATTATTTTCATATAACAAGTACATCTGAATATTAATTCATGCTCAGCATGGCTGTAATAAAAATAATGAAGGGTTTTTGTTGCTTATATAATCTGCAAAATCAAAGATATTTTGTTTTCCACATGTGGAGCCTAATAACAAAGAACCAAATTGTGTTGATGTGCTCATTGCCTTACCAAATCCCCCCAGTCTTTTACTATCTTGTCTCACTCACCCTCTGGAACTAACTTGAGCATGCAAACTGCACTCTTGGGTAAAATGGGCTCCTCTGGATGTTGGAGATCATCTAAATTCCATTTAGTAAATAATTACTTAATGCACTCATTAAAGACAGTTTGAGAATGAGAATTAAGAGAAAACAGAAAGGTATAGGACAGGCAAGAATAACGTGATACTCAGGAAGCCCCCAAAAGAAGAGGGGGCACATCACATTTGCCAAGAAGTATAGTGTATATCGGTCCTGGCATTAACTGATTTATTCTTCACCACATCCTGTGATGTAAAGATCATCCACACATAGACCGACGAGGACAATGAGGCTCAAGGTAACTTGTTGCTCACAGAGAGGGCTGATCATACATATGTCTAAGAACTGGTCATTCAACCTAATTTATCTGAATCTCAAAGTCCTCGGCCCCATGCTGCTTCTAGAGGCTCAACTGATTCTTTTACTACGTTTGTTATCTAGAAAAGTACTTCTCAATCTTTAATGCGCATCCAATCACCTGCTGAAGTGCAGATTCTGGTTCTGCTGGGCTTGGGTGGGGCTGATTCTACATTTTCAACCAGTGGATTTGAGGAGCTAGGATGCCCAATGGGTCCCAGAAAGGACAGAGATCCCAGGAGACAGGTGAGCAGTCTCTTACAAGAGCTTGGAGGCAATCAGTAACAGCTGAATATTAAAGCAAGTGTATGCTTTGGACAGAACCAGAAATGAGAGCACACGTGGAGATGCTCATTAATATGTGGTCTATACCAACCATGTTAGGGAAGGGAACCAATATAAATAATATACTGAACTACCCTACTAAGCTTATAAAACCAACTCACTTGTGCCAAGTGTCCCTTTAATCTAGTGCCTTAACACTAAATTACTGTGTGATGGAGTGTCTGGCCACAAAGCAACATGAAGTTCAAAAGCGCTCTGCCACACCACCAAGGATAGAAGCTAACTACGACGTTCAATCACGATTCCACTTTGAAAGATAGAACCTAGCCTGACGTACTTATAAGGCTTTTTCCAGTTTACCTGGGAGCAGTTTTTATTTTACATTCCAGTAAGCAGAGGGTTTCTTTCTGACAGAAACTAAAATATACTCACAGCATTGGATGGACCAAACACCAATTCATAAATACCTGCGAGTCCCCTTTAATTAACCTATCATTCATCTCAAAGCATCATTTTTCTTTGACAGCCTTTGACAGCCTTTTCTTTGACAGGACTTTGACAGCCTACTGACTATGCATTGGAAAAGTCTCGGTAAGTAGCTTTTTTCTTATAACCCATGTGCAGTAAATCTGGTTTTGCCAACATATACATGTGTGCATACGGATCTAGATACACACATACACATACATGAAATATCTTTTCTATTCCAAGAACAGAGACTAAGCACAGCCTCATACTGATGAGTTAACACTGTTAAGGTAACAGAACAATAAGGCTATAGGTTAAAGTGTGTCTCTTGGGTCATAAGGCTTCTGAATTAGTCTCTGCCACGTGGCCTGAGGTCCAGGCTCCTAATGTCTCATTTCCAGTCTTCACATTTTAATTCTATGTGTCAGTGGTGTACCAGAGTGCCAAAATGCACACAATGGCCATCACTTTTCCAGCCTTAGTCCATAAGAACTAAAATCTTCCTCCAATATTAACCTTTCAGTATTCTTTGTTTTTGTTAATATTGGAGGAAGTATATTCTTCCTCGAATATTAACCTTTCAGTATTCAGTAATGTAGAGTCCTCATGTCTTAGGTCTAGTACCCAGGGCTACAAATTCTGATTCAACTTACAAGAAATCCCATCCCATAACCAAAATGCTACAAAAGTATATTCTGCCTACATTCTATTATTTCATTTTTTAAATTTCAAAGTCTGTTAGTTAAAGGCGAATGACTAGCATGAAAAGATACTAGAACTTTCCTGGAAATACCTGAACTTACACCATTGCCCATTTTATATAAAACAAACTGGAAAAAATAAAGTTCCTAGTTTTTGTTTTTTGTCTTTTTGTTTTGTTTTACAAATTTAGAATAAAATAAAATGTAAAAAAAAAATATTCCAGGAGAAACTTCATGAACTTTGTGAAGATAAATAGCACTTCAGCGAGAGTGCTATCTGGCTTACGATCCCCAAGGTCCTATGGATTCTATGCCAAATCCAGCAATTTCAAATCCATCAATTTCTCACCACACCAGCTACCATCATCTCTTGGTTATTATCTTCAAAACCCAATGAATAGTTTTCCACACGGCAAACTCCCTTCCAATGGTGTTTCACCTCAAGGTCACCCCATCAACCTGACCGTAATGCTTCCTGGCTTAAAATCTTTTAATGGCTTCCCATTGCTCTAAGGAAAAAGACCAAAAAACTCTACTCTACAAGGCCCCACACCGCACTGAAAAGTACCAGCCTGACATTTCCTCCAACCAACCTTCCTTCCTTCGTTCATTCATTCCTGTGTTCCTACAGGACTTTGCACATACTATTAAACCCTTTCTCCCTCCTCTAGTTAAGACATATTCATCTTTCAAATCTTAACTCAAGCATCCATTCCTGAGGTGGGCCTTCCCTGACCCACCAGGCTGCATCAGTTTCTTTGTTTCATGCTCCTACACCACTATATTCCTTCAGTTTAAATAACTGAATGCATAATGACATTATTAAATTACAGTGCCTACCACCGCACTGGGCAAATATAACATACTCAGTAAAGGATTATCTTAATCCACTTTATGATTGCTCATAAATATGGGTTGCCATGCTGACAAATTGAGTTGCTTTTTAGAATTGCCAAGGTAGGGGTGCCTGGGTGGCTCAGTCGTTAAGCGTCTGCCTTCGGCTCAGGTCATGGTCCCAGGGTCCTGGGATCGAGCCCCGCATCGGGCTCCCTGCTCAGCGGAAAGCCTGCTTCTCCCTCTCCCACTCCCCCTGCTTGTGCTCTCTCTCTCACTGTGTCTCTCTCTGTCAAATAAATAAATAAAATCTTTAAAAAAAAAAAAAAAAGAATTGCCAAGGTAAGACCCTACCTTTCCAATTAAAGCTAGCACGGTATGTATGATCCCATTAAGTGATTTTCTGGTTATATTCAGCCAGGAAATAGGGCAGTATTTGAGGAAAATTGCTGATCCTATTATATTTATGACAAATTTTAATGGATTGTAAGCATCTGTGGCATCAATATAAAACCCAATGGGATTACTGGGGGGAAAAAAAGCAGTCTAGTCCCTCATTTCCCTATAAACGTAATAAAACTTTGGTTACAACTCTTTCCATATGCAATCTAAGCAAATCAAACATACTGTCCTCTTGAAAAGTCAAGAAATGTTCTTCATAACTCAGGTCATTAAAAAGTCCCTCAAATCACACCAGGGACTTTTCTTAGATGCTTATAATGCTTGTCTTTAGAAATGTTTATCCACATCTAGACCCTCTGTAACTTGTCTTCTCCCACGATTAGGTCTTAATAATTTTTCCACAATTGGCTCCAACTCAAAAAGCTCACTATATGAGGCGCCTGGGTGGCTCAGTTGGTTAAGCGACTGCCTTCGGCTCAGGTCATGATCCTGGAGTCCCGGGATCGAGTCCCACATCGGGCTCCCTGCTCAGCAGGGAGTCTGCTTCTCCCTCTGACCCTCTTCCCTCTCCTGCTCTCTGTCTCTCATTCTCTCTCTCTCAAATAAATAAATAAAAAATCTTTAAAAAAAAAAAGCTCACTATATGTATTGCATCCTATGGCTACTGGTCAAGCAGGTCAGACTGAATTCCATAGAAACCAGGTGTCCACTGAAAATAAGTGTTTTGGGATGCTTGGGTGGCTCAGCTGGTTAGGCACTGGACTCTTGATTTCAGCTCAGTCATGATCTCATGGGATCAAGCCCCACCGTGGGCTTCGCACTGAACATGAAGCCTGCTTGGGATTCTTTCTCTCTCCTTCTCTCTCTTTATTTGCCCCTCCCCTCCCCATGCACACGCACATGCTCTCTAAAAAGAAAAAGAGAAAAGCACTTCAGTTAAAACCCAAAGCAATCACATCATCCAATTTAGATATAGTAAATGCTCCATAAATATACGCTGGATTGAATTTTTTTTTGTTAAAGGCTCTTGTACTCTTCCTGTGACCTGACAACTCTTTAGAACAGAGATTAATGCTGCATTCCAGGCAATTCTGTGATGAGTAAATAAGACATGATTTCTAGAACAAATGCTGCCAAGTCTGCTGGAATAGTACAACATGGGAAATAATTATCAAAAACAGCCGTAGCTTCTTTCAGACATTCATTTATCATTTAATAAATATTTACTAGGGATCTAATATGTAATAGGATATGTCCTAAGCACTTGAGATAAATCACTGTATAAATCGAAGATCCCTGAACTCATTAGGCCTGCATTCTGGTAGGGGAAGAGGGAGAATAAACAAAAACACGACAAACTTGTAAACTACATTAAAGGCAAAAAGTTCTGTGGAAAAAAATGGAACAGTATAAGGGGGATCAGGAGTGCCCCTGTGGTGGGAAGGTTGAAATTATGAATAGAATTGTCAGGCCTCATTGAGGGGATGACTTCCAAGCAGGGAAGCAGGGAAGGAGAATGGGGACTGCAGGTTGAGGGATGGCCAATGAAAGTCCCCAAGGCAGGAGAGCATCCAGCATGTTCAAGAAAACAGAGGATGTCCTTGTGGCTGGAACAGAGTAGTCAGAGGGAGGAGGGTGCGAGGTAATAGGTGGGACCAGATCATGAAAGGCCTTGAGCCCAGTGTCAGATTCTTGGCTTCTACTGAGGGAATGGGAAGTCCACTGGAATGGGAAGTGTGGATTTAGTACACTGCAGGGAAACAAGGAGGAAGCAGATTGACCTAAAGGGGGTGACTTCAGCCAATCAGGGGAGAGGAAGGTGATTCAGATGAAGGTGTAGCAGTGTAGGTGGACCGAAGTGAGCCAATTGTAGACACATGCTGCATTTATTGAGTGCCCCCTATATTCCAGAACTGTGGTAAGTGGTCACAAGTTTGTCTCCCTATACGTCATCATCGCATCTGGCTTTTCTGGCAAATGGCCAAATAAAATGTTATCGCTAGTATGTTTTTCTTACAGCAAATATGTGGTTATCAGAACAAATGAGTTAAGGGAAAAAAAAAAGCTCCTATTTTTGGTCTTGTACCAAGTTTATATTCATTCATTAAAAAAAAAAAAGGGGGCGCCTGGGTGGCTCAGATGGTTAAGCGTCTGCCTTCGCCTCAGGTCATGATCCCAGGGTCCTGGGATCGAGTCCCACGTCGGGCTCCCGGCTCAGCGGGGAGCCTGCTTCTCCCTCTGACCCTCTCCCCTCTCATGCTGTTTCTCTCTCGCTCGCTCTCTAAAAAATAAATAAAATCTTAAAAAAAAAAAAAGCCTATCCTCAGTTTGCTCATTAGTAGAACCATAAAAATGACTGTGCAAAGCAATCTTTGGGAATATTATTTATGATTGTTCCATGAGCTTTAAAAATTTTTGTCCAAACCATCAGTTATAAAAGTACCAAGAAATGAAAAAAATAGTCAACTATTTAGCCCCCTATAATCTAAAACATTAAAAACACAGATTAAGGTGTTTTTGTTCTTTGTAAAACCCTTATCAAGGGCAGTCTGAACAGGGCCCACTTTATCCTTCTCATGATGTAACTTTCCTTCTGGAAGGAGCACCTCCTCCGTGTCTCGGCAAACAGTCACACTCCTCCATTTGGATCATTCCCGGCATTTTCAGAGTTTAATGTGAATTTCTTAACCAGTGTCATTTCTTCTGGGACATCTCCATCCTCTTTGTCACAACCATGTTCCTCATTTATGTCAATAAGGACACCTTCACTCAGTCCCTCTGGCTGCACATCTACGGTTTCTCAAGGGGCAACCTTGTCCGCACTCCCACACTCCAATACTGCTCCTACGATTCCACTTACGTTCCATCAGAATTTCATTTCCAGCATTCCTACTTTTTCTTTACTGCCCTTTTGTTTTGTGATGGCCAATTCCCACTTACCCATGTTCCGGAAACGCCCCAGGCCTTGCTCACAGGGAGACGAGGAGGTAATGAATGCACCAGGTGTGGTCTGTGTGGGACCTGAAGAACAGAGGTGCAGTGACCAGTCACCACAGGCTTAGAAAGAAGCGCTGTGATTGGTCACTGATCATGACGTCCATCTGGTATGTATTTGACGGCAATTCATAAACTCAAGAGCTGGCAGTGAAATCTGTGCTTTATGCAGTTACTCACAGTTAATACATCATGGCAAATGAAATCTGAACCATGATGTTGGGCTACTGATGCCGTTTAACCAAACCCGCCAACGGAAATTGTGCCTATGATAAGCATGCAAAGTGCAGGTGGACACCTATGTTTGAGAACCTTACTAAAGGTACAGCAATTTGAACATATTATCAAGGTTGAAGCAGCAGGATTTGCTAACAAATTATATGGAAAAAAAAAAATCCAGAAAGCTATTTCAGAAATCGTGGTTGTACATCTGGACAAAAATAAAATTGTCACACTAGAGAGAAACCCTATAAATAAAATGAATGCAGAAGAGCCTTCAACCACAGATATAACCTTTTTGCCCACCCGGAAACTCAGAAAGGGAGACACCCTATGACTATATTCTTGGTATAAGAATCTTCAGTCCTAAAAAGTACATTTTTACTCAGCCATCAGAAAGGATGAATACCCAACTTTTGCATCAACATGGATGGGACTGGCGATTATGTTAAGTGAAATAAGCATAAAAGGTCAATTACCACATGGTTTCACTTATTTGTGGAACATAAGGAATAGCATGGAGGACATTAGGAGAAGGAAGGGAAAAATGAAGGGAGGGAAATCAGAGGCGGGAGACAAACCATGAGAGACTATGGACTCTGAGAAACAAACTGAGGGTTTTAGAGGGAAGGGGGGTGGAGGGATGGGTAGCCCGGTGACGGGTATTAAGGAGGGCACGTACTGCATAGAGCACTGGGTGTTATACGCAAACAATGAATCATGGAACACTACATCAAAAACTAATGATGTAATGTATGGTGACTAACATAATATAATAAAATTAAATTAAATTTTTAAAAAGTACATTTTTTAATTCACACTAGTAAAAATACATTAAGAATGTCTGTGGTAAAGCCTTTAACGCATACTCTGTCCCTAGATAACATCAGAGACTTCACAGTGCAGAGAAATCCTATAAATGCGGTGAATACAGAAAAGCCCTCAGCCAGAGCACACACCTATAAGGACACCAGACAACCCATACAAGGGGAAAGACTATATGAATATAATGATTATGGGGAAGACATCAGCCAGAAGGCTAACCTTTATTCACACTAGAGAATTCATATGACAGAGCAACTCTATGCACTCAATCAGTGTGGAAAGGCCTTCATTGATAAATAAAAAACATGAGCAAATTTGCACTAGAGAGAAGGTCCATCCCTGTGATCACTGTAGAGGGGCTTCGTGTGAGTTCCAGCCTCAATGTGTATAAGAAAACTGCAAAAAGTCATCATCTTTAAGAAAGAAGGCAAGGTGGGGCACCTGGGTGGCTCAGTCTGTTAAACGTCTGCCTTCAGCTCAGGTCATGATCCCAGGGTCCTGGGATGGAGCCTTGCATCGGGCTCCCTGCTCCATGGGGAGCCTGCTTCTCCCTCTCCCTCTGCCTCTGCCTCCCACTTCTCCTGCTTATGCTTTCTCTCTGTCAAATAAATAAAATCAGAAAGAAGGAAGGAGGGAAGGAACGAAGGAAGAAAGGAAGGAAGGAAGGAAGGAAGGAAGGAAGGAAGGAAGGAAGGAAAGAAAGAAGAAGAAGGAGGGGCGCCTGGGTGGCTCAGTCGGTTAAGCGTCTGCCTTTGGCTCAGGTCATGATCCCAGAGTCCTGGGATCGAGCCCCGCATCGGGCTCCCTGCTCGGCGGGAAGCCTGTTTCTCCCTCTCGCACTCTCCCTGCTTGTGTTCCCTCTCTCGCTGTGTCTCTCTCTGTCAAATAAATAAATAAAATCTTCAAAAAAAAAAAAAAAAGAAAGAAGAAGAAGGAAAGAAGGAAAGAAGGAAAGGTGATGTTTACCAGGAGGTACAATTCTCTTGGAGAATGCCAGATAATTCCTGCTCCAAAAGCCTATCAGTGAAGAAACCATCTGAGATTCTCTACTTATAGAGCAACACCTGTAAGACAGGTATGGATTCGAAATGCACAACACAACTCAGTGTCAGGAATGAAGTGCTATCCTCCATGATCACTCATTCCTTGATCAACATTAAAGACTTCATCTGGGGCACCTAGAATGCTCAGTGGTTAAGTGTCTGCCTTCAGCTCAGGTCATGATCCCAGGATCCCGGGATCCCTCCCCGCAATGGGCTCCCTGCTCAGCGGAAAGCCTGCTTCTCCCTCTCCCACTCCCCCTGCTTGTGTTCCTACTCTCGCTTTGTCTCTGTCAAATAAATAAATAAAATCTTCTAAAAAAATTTTTTAAAAATAAAGACTTCACCTGAAGAGACACTTATCAAGTCAAGTCAAGCTTCAGCTGGAGCTCACAACAGAAGACCCATACTGGAAAGACACTCCATGAAGAACCCAATTCTAGCAACAATTGCCAAATGACTTATTACTGAAAAGATGTAAGATAGAGATGTAATGCTGTGAAAAATGGTGAGTGCAGAATTTGGTAACAAATAATAAAATTATAATATCAAACGATAATCAAGCAAAAACATGCTCAATAAATTTGTACTTGTGAATATGAATGCAGTAAAAATTGTTGAAAATCTAATGTGTTGCTATTTACCTTGACATAACCATGAAAATATGCTGAGTGAGAATGAGCCATTTTTTTCCATTAATAATCCTTCCCTGTTGCTCAGTTAGATGGCTCCTGCCATTCATGCAGCACTAAACATAATTATAAATACTTAGGTTAATCAGAAAATAACTCAATGCAACTAAAAAATGTAGAATACAAAATAATGCACCTTTATTGAAGTGTTAAAGTATGTAATAACGTAAGAGTGCATAGAATCCTAAATACATAATTTATAAAAAATAAATTGGGTTCCTATATACTACCCTACATAAAAAATAATTCTAAGGATTAAAGATTTGGGGCATCTGGGTGGCTCAGTTGGTAAAGCATCTGCCTTTAGCTCAGTGTCCTGGGATCAAGCCCAGTGTCAGGCTTCACACTCAGTAAAGAGTCTGCTTCTCTGCCCCTCCCCCTGCTCATTCTCTCTCTCTCTCTAATAAAAATTAAAATTAAAAAAGAATTAAAGATTTAAATTAGAAAGGCAAACTTTCAGAGTTTTAGAAGAAAATATGGGTGAATATCGGTATAAATTTATAATAAAAGAGGATTTCTCAAGTAAGACACAAAGAACACAAGAGATTGAGAAATTCAACTTTACTAAAATTAAGAACCTCTATTCAATAAAAATCACCATAAAGTAAAGCAACAAACCAAGATCTATGAGAAGATATTTGAAATTCATCCTAGAAACAAATACACACATAAAGGATTTATAAAAGTCACTGAGGAAAAAAAAATAGAAAAATAGGCAAAAAGCATGAATAGCATCTCGGCAGAAAATGAAATTCAAATGGTGAATTATAAGAAAAGAGGTTCAATCTCATTAGTAATTAGAGAAATACAGACTAATAGGGAAATAAAACCCATTTTATATTCTCTAAACTGCCAAGGGGGGGGGGCGGGGAGCCTGACAATACCAAGTGTTGACACCAATGTGAAAAACTGGGAACTCTTGTACCTGTATGATGGGAGAATGGTTAAAAACCATTTTAGGAAACAATTTGGCATCGAAGTTGCAAATGCATGCCTTGCAACCTGGCAGTTCCACTCCTAAATAAATTCCCCAGAGAAAAATCTTGTTTATTTGTATGAGAAAGCATGTATATTAATGTTCATAACTGCACCAAAATCATGAATGAGAAATGGTGCTAACCATCACATTCAACAGAAGCAACAAGAAGAGGGCCATAAGACTGGAAACCAAGGAATGGGTTGGGGTGAGCCTTTCAGAAGCGAGGCCATGAATAGCTCATGTGTGCCAGAAGAACTCTCTTTTGTGGTGCCTATCATGTGACTCAGGGGCAGACATGGCTATCTCAGGGGTCTAAGCTGAGCTGGACATCAGTAAAAGGGTCACAAGTCTTGGAAAAGGAGAGGAACCAGGACATCAAAGTCTAGAAGTACACCAGATTCTCCAAATGCCTAGTTCAGGACTCCTGGCCAAGAGACATAATACTTTGCAATGAAACTAAAGGCACTGAAGCAAAACTAAAGACTCATAATCTCTCTCCCACACACACAGAGCGAGAGGGTATGTCAAAGCCCAGTGAAGCATGGGAAGCACCAATGGATCAACACTGCAGAAGCCTGGGGTAAAAAATCTATTCTCCTCCTGAGTAATATTTTTATTGGCAGGGATATGATCCATTTGCACTCCAGTGTGACTGCTCAATCCTCATCTCCTCACCAGTAAGTTAACTGAATATCCTTCCAGGTCCCTTCCAGCACTCGAATTTTATGGTTCTGTGGAAAAGACAAAAGGAGAAGAGAGAATTCCTCTCCGGTAGAAATTCAGACACAGCAATTATGTGTACCTTTCACACTTTTACTGTATAAACTATCTCTAGCTTCCTCTTTTTTTTCCCCCGTCTTTTCATGGTAGAGGATATCTAAACTAAAGGATATCTCATTAGCATCCTTAACTATTCATGCTGTCTATGCGGTTTTTTGTTTTAATTTTATTTTATTATGTTATGGTAATCACTATACATTACATCATTAGTTTTTTTTTTAAGATTTATTTATTTATTTGAGAGAGCGAGAATGAGAGAGAGAGAGAGTCCATGAGAGGGGGGAGGGTTAGAGGGAGAAGCAGGCTCCTCGCCAAGCAGGGAGCCTGATGCGGGACTTGATCCAGGGACTCCAGGATCATGACCTGAGCCGAAGGCAGTCGCTCAACCAACTGAGCCACCCAGGCGCCCTACATCATTAGTTTTGTTTTGTTTTGTTTTGTTTTGTTTTTAAAGATTTTATTTATTTATTCATTAGAGACAGAGAGAGGCAGAGGGAGAAGCAGGCTCCCAAGGAGCAGGGAGCCCGATGTAGGACTCGATCCCAGGACCCCGAGATCATGACCTGAGCCGAAGGCAGACGCTTAACCATCTGAGCCACCCAGGCGCCCCTACATCATTAGTTTTTGATGTAGTGTTCCATGATTCATTGTTTGCGTATAACACCCAGTGCTCCATTCAATACGTGCCCTCTTTAATACCCATCACCAGGCTAACCCCTCCCCCCACCCCCCTCCCCTCTAAAACCCTCAGTTTGTTTCTCAGTCCATAGTCTCTCATGGTTCATCTCCCCCTCCGATTCCCCCCCCCTTTGTTTTTCCCTTCCTACTACCGTCTTTTTTTTTTTAACATATAATGTATTATATGTAGTTTTATGCAAGAGGATAGTAGCACTTTTTTTTTAATCTCTTCTATTACAGAAGTAATCTGAGGCTCAGTGCTGACGACCACCAGGCAGAAGTACATACACAAAATGGCATATACGAGCTGATGAGCTACGAGGGCAGCCTTAGCACATGCCTGGTAATGTCAGCTGAAGGGGAGCTGGACAGAAACACCCAAATATCGGAGAAGATCAAGACATAACACCTCTTAATTTCCCAGTCACAAGTGGCAGCCATCCAAACGTAAGGCACAAGGCAGAAGGTTTCCTCTGAATATATAAACATTTCATCAATGACTTTCAATGCCCAGTCTGGTAGAAAAAAAAACACTTCCATTAGAGAGGAACTTCACCTTTTCAATCTTGATACACTGTATCAGGAAATCCATCAGCGCGCAGTAAATTTAGTGCACCAATCAGCTCTAAGGAAACCCTCTGGCTTCTCTGGGATCTGCACTGTTCTAACCAACAGAGTAGAGTCCAACCCTGCCGTTCTCCTCACAGGCCGGCAGCTAGCTTTAGGGATGTGGAGTTTTAGCTTCCTACCAACCTAAGACTTGGCAAAAAATAAAAGCTGGAATCATCTACAAATGTCTTGAATGCTGCAGAAACCAACAGAAAGATCAAACAAGGTACAGATAAGCCTTTATCTTATGAAGGGTCACAAATAATGACCCCATTTTAATAGGTCTATATTCCTTTTGGAATTTGGCATACGCAAAATGTAAATCTTCCTTGAATTCCCCCCCAATTTTGCCATCTCCCGTTGTTTCTTCTCTCTATAGCCAGCACTGTCAATCAATGTAATTAAAACCAGACACCTTGGGGAGCCTGCGGGCTCAGTCGATTAAGTGTCTGACTCTTGATTTTGGCTCAGGTGATGAACTCAGGGTCCTGGGATTGAGCCCTGTGTTGGGATCCATGCTCAGCATGGAGTGTATTTGGGATTCTCACTCTCCTTCTCCCTCTGCTCCTCTCCCGTGCACGGTATCTCTAAAATAAATAAAATCTTAAAAAAAACAAATACCTAACTTCCTGCTACTAACTCCTGTGTTCCTCTCATCTGCTCTCCCACCACCCCAGGCTTCATGCAAGTCAACTCATTCTCATGGTCTATCAGGCCCCCCATGCTCTATTTTCTCCAGCTCTACAACTATCTCTCATGTCTTTCCCCATGTTGCTCATTACAATCCAGCCATACACATCTCCTGTCTTTTCTTCAAATGTGGAAATCCCTTTTCTGCCTTGTTTTTCCTTCACAGAAATGTTCTTCTTCTGGACCTTTGCAAAGCCTGCTCCTAACCATTATCGAGGTCTGAGCTTATCGTTCTCTCTGCTGCTTACCACCCTACCACAGCCTCATCACTCTCATTCCTTTATACCACGGGTCATGCTCTGCAATTGTCTTATTTTCTTGCTCATTGTCTTCTCCCCTAAAATTATGTACATGCCATGAACAAAGAGCTTTTGCCTACCTTGTTTATACTGATCCCTAGTGCCCAGCACACAGTAGGCATTCATAAAGGATATCTGAAGAATAAAAGAATGAATGGATTCTTTCTATGCCTTTAAAAGGGAAAGGAACTGCCATTTATTATTTGCTAGAACTACCTCCTCCCCAGGGACGACAGCTAAGGACCACAAAGCATCTATGTCCCAGGTACCGTGCATTTCCTCAATGACACATCAAGGGAAGTTCTAGGTCATTTCTACTTAGTAACTTCTACTCATCACAGTGCACAGCATCTGGCCCAGAACACAGTCAATGAATGAGTAAATGAAGAGCGCTAGGAGTTAAGTACTATTATTGTGCTTATGAGGATGAGTAGGAGCTATTACTACAGCTACTTTACAGATGAGAAAAAGGCATCCTGATGGTAAATTGCTTGCCCACGGTTACCCAGCTGGGGTGGGGTGGAATGGGACTGAAAGCCTATCTTCAAACCTCCGTGCTGCACAATTCTATATGCACTGACGTAAAACCATTGCACCAGGAGTCTGCCCGGAGAAATTAAGGGATCTACCCAGAAACTGAACCTAATCCTCCAATTTCCTTTTATCAAATATGTTCGATAATGTGGCTACAGGTAAAGTGAGCAAAGTTACCACATGCAGATTGAACTGTGTTAAAAACAAAGTCCAGTGAGGGCACCTGAGTGGAAGCGTCACTTGAGTGTCCGACTCCTGGTTTCGGCTCAAGTCCTGATCTCAGAATCAGGGGATCGAGCGCCGCATTGGGCTCTGCGCTCAGCCTGGAGTCTCCTCGAGATTCTCTATCCCTCTGCCCCCACCCCCGCTCTCTAAAATTAAATAACTTTTTTTAAAAAATCAAGTGAAAAACATACTGAAACAAGCATATTAGTTTGGATAGAGGAGTAGCAGGAAGAGGTGAGATGAGAAAGAACGTGGCATGTATCATTAATAAATCATTAAAATTTAGTCAATAGTCGGAAGTTAGGCTAAGAAAGGGCAGTCTAAAGTAATGCTGCTCGATTGCTTTTTCTTCTGTCCTTTCTTAAAAATCTAAGTGAGACAGATGGACACAAGAGGAAAATGGACCTTTTTAACTTCCACATCTGAGATGGAATAATACTAGCCTAAAGCTTTTTCTGGGCTATTGTAGAAAGAATTAATGTATTGACATTTGCCATATCCTTTGGAACTCATTAAAATACTTGACAAAATAAAGCTGTCCTCTTAGAACTCAGCAGAGCACCTTCCTCTTCAATCACTGCTTTCCTACGTTTCCACGCCACCCTAAAGCTCAAGGGCAGGAATAAGATATAGGAGCAGCGGTGAACAAAGATGGGGGAAGGTCATAGGCACAGGTCTGCCCCAGGGGCAGACAAGAAGGCAGTACTCTCTGCAGGGAGCTTCAAAACTATAATAAAACCCAGGAAAAGTTGGCCTGCTTTTTACCATCACCATGCACAGGCAATTCTCAACAGTTAGGGAATACACTCCCTCCTTCCTGGTTGACTGTTCCCTTCCATACATCTGCTCCTCCCCAAGGGAAGGTCACCTAATATTAGAGCTGCTGAATTACTAGAGGAAACCTACATACACACACACACGCATGCACGCACGCACAGGCTAGTATACTAAATAGCACAAATAGAATATCTCACCAATAATTTATGGATGCAGGTACAATCCTGTAATCGATCAGATCCCAACTACAGAAGAACTGAGGTAGGTCAGGACTGATACACCCATAAGACCACATGAAAAATCCATTCCAGTATCCTCATAGGACATATCCCATCTATTCTTTAGTGACATTTTATTTCAAAATGTGTGGGGGGAAAAAAAAAACAAACCTTGAAACTACTCTAACAAATATCACCTAGAAGAATCTAAGTTTGGGCGCCTGGGTGGCTCAGATGGTTAAGCGTCTGCCTTCGGCTCAGGTCGTGATCTCAGGGTCCTGGGATCGAGTCCCGCGTCAGGCTCCCTGCTCCTTGGGAGCCTGCTTCTCTCTCTCTCTCTGTCTCTCATGAATAAATAAATAAAATCTTAAAAAAAAAAAATAAAAGAATCTAAGTTTCCCAGAAACCATGGAGTAAATGAAGTTTCTTTGTTCCTATCATAGATCTTTGAAAATAAATTTCTGAAATATGTTCATAGCTGTGATATAACAAAATTTGGAATTAGAAAAGATAAAGGGAATTCAAGAGCCAAAAATGGCTTGGATGATATGTAAGGTCATATATGTAGAAGTCTAACAGTGGAAACAGCTTGCAAAAACTAAGCCTTTAACTTGACCTTGATTATAAGAAAATTGACTTGCAAGTAAAAAATCAGATCTAGAAAGACTGAACATATTTCAGACATTCTTAGTGTCTGTTTCCTGCCAGATAGAGATGGAGTCTGACAGATACATTCACCAACAGTAACGTCAACAGATATGTATCTGTTTCTCTTTTCCACTTAGAAAATATCATGCATAAAATCGAAGCCTATGTTCCCAGCTCTGAAATGATCTGAAACTCCTACTTGGCACTGAAGATTGCCACAGATAGAAAAGTCCTGTTAAAATGCATCTTAATGTATGTACTGGGTATAAGTATTATTCTGACTCTCTCACACCTATATGTGGAACACAACCAAAGAAACACCTATTACAGAAAATGAATGTTCCTCTTTGCATATAAAGCATTAAAATCTAACGCAGAGACAAGCAGAGGAATTGAGCACTCAATCATGTCTCCCTGTCACCTGGCTGATGCTCAAGCATAAAGTATTAAGAGACCAAAGACAGCACCAGATGGGCTGACCCCTCAGGATTCATTCTGCAATTAGACCAGAGTGTTACCTACTGTAGAAACCATTTATGAGATATTATGCTTCCATGAAAAATTAAATATATTTAGTCATACTACTCTTAAATATTTAGTATCTGTGCAGAGCAGGTAAGACCCATATAGAAGTATAAATATAGGTACATATCATGCATAATAGATTGGTTGAGACTGTGTGCATATTTTAGAATATTAGAAGTCTGCCTCCTCCTCTCTGAGGAATGGCAGAGGCCACAGTGAGCGAGTGGTACAGATTCTCAGAGATCCATACTAGACTCGCACTGTAGAAACCACATTAAAATCCTGAAGAGAAAACTACTATGTACTAATTATCCCAGCACTAAGGAAGAACACCAAAAAGATTACATTTTAAGAATACTGAAAAGATGGATAAGTAATTTTAGAGGCAATTTTCAAGATCTGAATCTACATATCCACAATATATATCTATTATTTCAAGATAAGGCAAATTTCAGACATTATGGTTTCTTGCGTGCACACGCATGTACACACACACACACACATTCTCTCTCTCACTTCCTTCCTTCCTCCCTAATCTTTAGGTGTTACATATACAACTCTATGATCTCCACTAAGTGCGTTTTTCTTAGAGTGCATAACACAAGGACCAATTTTCAAAATCATCCAAAAAACAAAAAGTATGTAACAGGGGCGCCTGGGTGGCTCGGTCGTTAAGCGTCTGCCTTCAGCTCAGGTCATGGTCCCAGGGTCCTGGGATCGAGCCCCGCATCGGGCTCCCTGCTCAGCGGGAAGCCTGCTTCTCCCTCTCCCACTCCCCCTGCTTGTGTTCCCTCTCTCGCTGTCTCTCTCTGTGTCAAATAAGTAAATAAAATATTTTAAAAAAAATATGTAACAGCCGTCTGGACAGATACATAGTATGTATACCACTCATAGGAGAATAAACACCATAGTTTTCAGCAAAAACATGGAACATGGAATAATGAAATTCATAGAAACTATTTTAATCTTACTTCTGGGATATGTTTTAATACATATCTCCCTACTTGCACATTGATACAGGGTTCATCGCACAAAACGTATAGATAAAACATGTATCCATGAATTTCTAGATTTGCTTTTGGAAAACAGTGAAATATTAGTTTACAGCTTCAGCCTCCAGTTTATTTCTGTAACTGACAAACCTATTAAATTCTGGTCTTGCTAATTATAAATGTAATTCTGTAATAGAAAGGGAGATTACCATCCAGTGTACCAGGCACCAAACCTCTCTATTTTCATAGGCTTCCAGTAATTTACCTCACTTCCCTTGTAATCAGGAGTATCTCAGCTGAGGGTTTTTCTCTGACCTGGGAATGAATCAATGAACCAGCCAATTATATCTGAGCATGAAAATCTTCCTGATAAGAGTTGTGTACATTTATGCTGTAGATAGTGAGTACAAACGAAGTAGCAAATTTCAGCTCTTGTGTTGTTTTCACTCAGCCTACACAAGTATTATAGAGATCAGCAAAAGGTTAACTTGTACATGAAGCAAATTCATGATGTAAATTTTAGGACTAGATTTTGGAAAGCTTAGCATTGAATTCAGAAATGCCAGTTTACAGGGGGTCAAACATAATGGATGGCAAACAAATGCCACCCAGATAAAGTGAGACACACAAATGCCTGTTCCACAAACCTCGTGGTTGCAGGGAAAGAGCCCAATCAGAACCCAGGATCAGAAGCCCTTGATCAGCCCTTCCTGGCTGCATGACCCCAGGCAATTCACAATCACTTGATCCTCCGTGGTTTTCATCTATTAGGTGGAAAAAATAACATTCCCTAATAGTAAACTATCATAAGTTGTCCAAAACACATTAACTTATAATAACAAATAATGTAAGTTAAGTGGAAAAAGCCTTATTTTTGGACTAAAATCAGAGTTTGAATGCCAGCTACCCAGCTCTCTTTACTAGTCCCTGTGATTTTCAGTATTTTCATCTATGAACTGAACACCTACCTTAGAGGGTCATTGGGAGAGATTAATCCAAAAATATATTTACAAACTACCCAGGACAATGTGCTCAGAATATAAAAGACTAATAATTATTGCTTCATCATTCCTATTTTTGTAAGGATTAAATTCACTCGTTCAAGACCTACTACCATCAACAAGACAGAACAAGTCCCTGCAGCCATGGAGCTCACAATCCTCGGGGAAGAGAGAAATCATCAGCAAATGAATGGTTGTGAAAGTGAACACCAGACAGTGGTAAGAGTCAACAATACAGAAGGACAGGGTAGAATAATGAAGGGGGGTTATATTATAGGCTGGTCAGAATCGGCCTCACGTCAAGTTGCGAGTGAGCATGTGGAATATTCCAGGCAGAGGTTCCAGGGCAGCAAACACAATTCTGCAATGGGAAAGGGTTTGGTGAGCTCAAGAAAGAGTGAGGGAGCTGATGGGTCGAAAGGAGGGAAGAAGGACAGAGACCCGGCGGGGCTGGACCCTTGAAGGCCACGGGAAGGGCTTTGGAGTTCAGTCCAAGTAGGATGGGAACTGTGAAGGGTTGTGAGCAGGAGAGTGACAGGACTCATTTCACTTCAAAGGAATCCTTCTGGCTTCTATGTTGGGAGCAGCAATTCTAGTGGAGAGGTTATTACTGCAGCTGGAGAAGACGGTGGTGGCTTCTGTTGGGGTGCTGCCCGTGGAAGTGGTGGGAAGTGGCCACAGTCTGAATGTAATTTAAAATATGAGGCACCTGGGTGGATCAGGTGGTTAAGCATTGGACTCTTGATCTCAGCATCATGAGTTTGAGCCCTGTGCTAGGCATGGAGCCTGCTTAAAAAAAATAAAAATGAAAAAAAAAAGTAGCATTGACAGGAAATGAGATGTAGATAGAGAAAGGAACAATTACAAGCTTTTAGGCCTGAACATCTGAGTTCAATGGCAGCGCCAAGTACTAAAATGGGGAATGCTGGGAAAGCAGTTTGAAGCAAGGAAGGGGAAAGGGTGTGAGGTCAGTTTGGGACAATATTAGGTTTGGGATGACTTTTATCCAGATGACACATCAAGGAGGCAGCTGGAGACAGGAGTCTGGAAGTCAGGGCAAATGTCACAGCTGAAGATAAATACTTGGGAGTGATCGGTATGATAAGGTTGCAAAGGGGAAGTCAACCTCAATGGGGAAGAAGGCTAAAGATGACCATCACATCTGGCAATGTGGCATTCGTTGGTGGCCTCATCAAGTGTCATTTCAGTAGACTGGTGAGGATGAGATCCGGAACGGAAGGGATTTAAGAGAGAATGGGAGGAGAGGAAGTAGAGATGTGGGTATAGAAAATTCTTGAATTGTGCTATAAAAGGGGAACAGAAAAATGGTACAGCAGCAGGAGGGGAATATGGAATTAAGGCAGTAAATATTCTGGGGCTTCTGTAATATTTCTGGCATTCTTCTGGGCATTATGGAGTGAGGTGATAGAGACAGTCAAAATTCCTGCTCTCAATAATGTCAGGACAATAATATGAATAAAATAAAGCAAGCTAGGACAAAGATATAAGGGGAGTTGATATTTTAAATGGCTGTATAGGGAAGAGCTCTCTCAAAAGATGACATTTGTTTGAATGACGTGGGAGAGAGCCGGCCATGAAGAGAGCTAAGTAAAAGTTCTAAGAAAGGTATTGTTGATATGTTTGAGAAATATTTTATCAGATGTTTATATGCTGGTGGGAACAATCCTGCAGAGACCCAGTAAAGAGGAAAAAGCTTGGGATCGAGGGAGAGATGGGACAGGTGCACCTCCACCTGTCAAGAGCACAGGGGGAGGCAGTGGCCTCAGGTAGGAGCAAAGACAGGGTTCCTGGTAGATTGGTTGGTTTAGTAGAGGGAAGATGTGGACGTTTGCTTCCAACTAGGTCTGTTTTCTCAAAGAAATAAGTAAAGTATCAGCTAAGCGTGAGAAGGAAGAGGTTTGAGAAATACAATATGGGACAGCAAACTGCCTAGGGAAATGAACGAGGATGGTCTGTCAAGACCCCCTTGAGGGTAGGGGTCCTAAACGTTAGCTGATACACATGGAAATAAAAGATCTATAAACTCTAAAATACTATGAAATAGATGGTATTAAAAGTAAAAAAAAAAAAAAAAAAAAGACAATGGCCGAGCAGAGAAAATAAAATGCCCTACTAGTGTGGACATAGGTTGGACATGGTTAAATATCCTGAAAATTGTTTGCAACAAGCACCCTCAGAGCACTCAGAGTCCACTGAGGAGATAGAAGGGGGAGATAACCGATTACACAGGAGTATACACATAATACAGTACCGTGACAGAAGAAAGAACAAGATGGAGGAGGAGCAGGAAGGGATGGGCCACCTAGAATTGTAGTCCGAGCCTGCTACACATGTAATAGACATCTGTAGAGCTCCTCCACACCTATTATCCAGTTTAATTCATCCCAATACTACTTGAGACCTATTGGAAAGGCTGTTACAGTCACCTAGAAAAAAAATAAACCTCCATAGGGTCAAAGTATCATTTACTCTGTAAATCTTAAAGTAGACTGATGGAATTCCCCATTGGGAATTCATAGCATCCATCACACCTCTAGCCCAGGCCTCTCTCTTCCTAGACCACACTCTTCAGGGACAAGGATGATGACTTATTCTTACTGCATCTGTGGTGTCTAGCATCATACCTAGAATAGTATAGATTTTCAATAAATGTTGGATAGATCAAATGAATAAAAACGTGTAAATAAAAAAATAAAAATCAACCAAAGTCTAGCCAAGAGACGTTAAAATATCAAGTCTCTCACTTCCTAGCTACTTAACCTTGGAATAATCCCCTTCAAGGAGATTCAATGATCTTACTCATACAAAAAATAAACTACCCTTACTAAGTCACATTGATTACTATAAAGATTAAGTTAAACATACGAAGCCCTTTGTAAACTGTTAAGTACTAGATTCCTAACATCCACACACTGGTAACTCGGGCAAGCCACAGAGATAATGAGCAAGGTCATGCCCAGTTGCAGCAGCACGGCAAACCAACTAATAGTGAGACCTGATCACCCACAAGAACTCAGTCTGGGTCAGTATTATCCATGAAAGACCGCTGTCTTAGGCAAAACAAAGCTTAACGGAAAATCAAAAAAGGCATCCGTTATGAGTGATATGAAAACGACACTTGGTTTGGACAGAAAAGTCACTAATCTGGCAAAGGTACTCACCCAAACTTTCATCTAAAAGGAAATGGGCACTTTAAAATTCCCTGGTTTCTGATATCCTATCCCTGATGCTCAATCGAAAACTATAAAAAATGCTCAATTCAACAAATTTCTTAATCTTTGGACTAAAAAATTGCCTAGGAGGACATTCAATGTCTACCATTTTATAGGTCTTTTAAAAACCCATATTGGATTTTTTAGAAATCTCAGTGTTAAGGTGCTGTCACAACTAGTTTAAGTCTCTTTATCATGAAAATTGGGTTCATTCCTTGTTTTGCATGTTCCTTAGAGCAAATACAGGTATATTAAAACATCCTTTTCTATCCTTTCTAGCAATCAAATGGTGTCAAGTCCATATTATGAGCAAAAAAATAAATTTCATATGAATAGAGAAAAAGAACTTCCTGCCTGGGATTCTTTGGATTAGTACTGATGAGGAAAAATAAAAACCAAGAAAATACCCCTCAGTTCATGTTGAAAGTATCTCGGAGATGTCTTCTGTCTTGAAGATGATTTAGTCGAATAATAACTGAAACACAACCCAAAGCAGTATTTCTCTTCTTAAATAAATGGATTTTCCAAATTACGTATCCTCTTTGTATTAATGTAATCAGATCCAGCAAAATCCCAAAGCATCATGATTTATAGGTGAGATTTCAACATTATAGAAACCTCTAATCCTTTGCTCAGCCCTTCCAGATGTCAATTACAGTGCAAGTTTTCACCTTTAAGACCCACCTAAGATAGCTTGGATTCTGTTTTTCACCTGTATTGTTAGCATAACCAGGCTCCCCTCTGGAAACTACCATGTCTCTCCCCTCCATCCCCACAAGGCTCTATCCACCTTTCTCCTGTTACCCAAATACCCTGTGGCATGGTCTTTGTTCTACAAAATGTTTCTCCTTTGTGTGTTCTTCCCATGGTGCAGCACACTCGTGATTTATCTACAATGGCAGCAAGGGATAGCTTATTAAGCTGTCATCTGAGTCCCTTTTCGTAATCAACTCTGGAAAGAGGAAGTCTCTTGTGCAGCTGAACATAATGAAGCTTCCAACCCACCAGCACCTCAAAGGTCTGCGACATCTGAGTGGGCTCCATTTCTAATGTTTCTTTTACCCAGTAGTTACATTAACTACCTCTTTTTTATCAAAGATTGCCCCTCACCGGGGCCCTTCCACAATAAATGGGCAGGAGAGTGGGTACTCTCAATATGAAAGTCCATGTAATTTAAATTCCGCAGCAAATGGAAATGCCAAGGAAAGTGGAGCTGTAGCTAGAAACCTCACTTTAAAGACACAATTTTTTTTTTCCAGGAGCTCAAAATGCTTCCTCTTCCTTCACTATTTAATAGTTTTGAGGGCTTTGTCCTTTCCCTTCCTCTCACACAATCTCACAGAAAAAAAAAAAAATCAGAAAAAACTTATTGTCAAACTGTTTGTGATAAACTGTGAATCACTTAAAGATTTTCTCTTTCAAATTAAAAGTAGGTAAAGGCAACATTTACACAAGGGCCAGTCCTCAACAAAATAAAATTCAAAAGAGGTCTTTCAATTAGGACCAAGAATCACTTGCAAAATAATATACAGGATCACAAGAAATAAGGTTGTCATGAGGACAAAAAGTTTTATCCACTGCCCACTAAAATTGGTAATCGAGTATTTCAAATTCTCCATTGCTTGGCTGAACTACCAAATTAAGCCAGTGGTCATTAAATCGTGTAAACAAAAATAATACATACATACAAAAACAAAAACACCCCACAAAAAAAAAAAAACACAAAATTTTTAAAAGCCATGGAAACCAATAAAAACAAATTTAAAAAAGTAAAAATTATCACGTGTAATCCTATTTCTGAGCAAAAACCAAATCTAATATAGTAAGAAGACAAAAGCCATAAATAACCAAGCCAAAAAAACATGAAAGGGGACGGAGGTTCCATTACTTTCAAAGTTGAGTACAAACTGTTCATGTTATACTTGAGGATTCCAGTATTTCATAAACAACACTGGTGTGCAGAAAGTGAACGTAACTGCCTGAAAACGAATAGCACTGACAAGCTCCAGATAATTCAGTAATGCTGCTCGCACAGATGGTGGTCATCCAGAGTGACAGAACAGCAGGGCAAAGAAAGAAAACAGACTAAAACACTCAGGGTGTCATCTGACTTCCGATTAAAGCTGCTTCTTCCATGAAAGCAAATGTTCAACAGCTGTTGGACAAACCTGTTGAGATTCCATGAAGAGAGAGAAGAGAGCTTTCCCAATTCAGAATTAGTGGATTTATCTTCACACTCAGCACTGCGTTTTCTCAAAACTCTCTTGGTTGAGGTTTCCCTCCCACTCTGATACAGTATTTAAAACTCAATTGACATCAAACCTGAACCTCAATTCGTAGAAGTCTTGTTTTGACACATATGTGGCCTCCATCTATTTATGTTTTAATGGAAATATACTTTCCCCTGCATGTGCTAACCAACCCTACATCCTTACTGTTCCATGATCCTGGCCAATATGGAAAGAGAGTTGAATTTTATTTCCACATTAACAGGTGCATGTTTGCCTTTCAAAGCCTATGTAGAAATTGTCTCACAGGGCTGCTCAGTGAATGGTGAGGGGTGCCCTGCCCAAGCTCCAGAGTTCAGAGAGGCATTCCAACAGAAACAAAGGGGTATCTAAAGGGGCCAATCATAGTACACACATTAATTACCTTTAATGAGTACTAATAAAACATAAAAACAACAAATTATTAAAAATTATGTTTAAAATAAAACAATCCCTCATTTTCTGTTTTGTTTTTAGGAGATAAACATACCTTAAAAGCTTCACTATAAATGATTTTCAAGGAGGGAGACCCCACTTGAACTATGGGATTGGACCAGAAGCACTAAACGTGGAAATGTTCTTTTTCTAAATTTTGAAATACCACCTTGTGCATAAATACAAATGGACAGGAACATTTAAAGGAGAAGGGAGCGGCAGTCTGTTGTTTGGATAGCCCACTAGTTGCTGCCCCTTCTGGTGAGATACCTTGATATTCCTCTTTGGAATGAGCTTCACCTCTCAGACTCTCAGTCTAAGTGATTTGAGTAAAATAGATCATGCACTCCCACTCCTCTGTGGGGCACACTTGTGACCAGTAGTTTCCATCCTGGTGACATGACCCAAGTTGGTGCGATGAGACTCAATCCCAGCAATGGAACTACTAGGAAGGTGAAGCTCTCTCTTTCTCCCAGTTTCAAAGGTAGTAGAATGTGGGCCTGGAGCTGCCTGTGACCATCTAGCCGTGTCAGAGGAAAAACCCATCTGCATCGGAAGCCAATGCTGAGGAAAGCATAACCAAGAACCAAGGGGACCAGTCATAATGGCATCATTTGGATCCCTGGAATTGACCATGCATGAACTGAGACCTTCCCTGGCCCTTTCAATCACATGAGTCAGTAACACACCCCTCCTTTATTTTGCCTTAAACCAGTATGAGTTGGGTTTCTGCACATCCCAAAGAGTTCCACCAGTAACTTGAGTAAATCATTACAGCATTGGCAACATCAGAAATTCAAAAAACCTCTTCACTGAAAGGAGGTCACTTTCTGCAGGAAAAGTCCATGGGGGCCTTGGAGTGAATTGATTTCCATAAGGTCACTGCTCCTCTGCAAGAATCTGTGTTACATATTTTCTTAATTCCTTTATGCTTCATAATAACATGAATGGTGACCTACCAGCAGGAGAACTACTACAGTTTTGGGGGAAAAAAAAAAATCTAGAATTCAATGACTTTATGATACCAGAGAATTAAACACCAGATGAAAACAAATATATCTGGCAAAAGCATGTGACTTTCTTTTGTGCTTAAGCATTAATGGCAGTCTTAATGAGCAAGCCAAATGATCTCTTCTCATGACCAAATCCTAAAAGAGAAAGGGAAAGATATTCTTTTATCCAAGCTCCTTCCCTCCCTGCTGGGGATATTTAAATCTTAATTATTCCTCAGAGTCTTTGCAACCTTGCAGAGTAAATTCCTGATGAAAAAAAGGAGATCTTTTCTTGGTATATACACCCCATAGTGCAGCAACTGCTAAGAAGGAAACATTAAGATCCTTCTTCAAGTGCACTGCAGTATGACTGTCAAAAGCTGGGGACCCCCCAATTGCATGGGTTCAAAAGCATTTTTCCAAAGAAAAACAATAGCAAAAATATACGTATTTCCACATAGAGGAAATATCTGTCTTTTACACTTTCGTATTTTTAAGTGTCTACTGAAAAGAGAAGGCAAGAAGAAAGTCTGATTGGGAAGAGCGCTGATATTGACCCAGGTAGCAGGATCATTCATCTGGATGCTCCCAAATCACCCTAATTGGCTTAGTACCCCTTTCTGTGGTTTTTCACACTCAACTTCCAAATGCTAATAAATATGCTAGAGAATAGGTCATTATTCAATTCAAGACAAAGTCAAACCAATAACTGCAAAGGTCAACTGCAACTCTAGTCTAGACCTGAGGTGAATAGCAAGTCTACTACCTGGACATACCCGGCAGCTACAGATCAAAACAACCAGAACAGCTTGTCTGGCAGGTGGTTCCACGGACCTCATCATGGACCCTCACAGTTGAGAAGGAGGCCAAGACCAAGGGACCAAGGGAGAGGTTAGGATTCCCATTATCCGAAGATTGGTATTTTCCTTCTCTGAACTATGGGCTCCTCCTAGCACACCACAGTAAATAATTAAAGGATACTGACATGGCCTCCAATCATCCCCCCGCCCCGCCCCGACCCTTCAGGAAGGGACCATACTAAAAACATTTTCTCTTGCAATATCTCAAAGTACCACATGCCATTAGGAAAAGCTTCGACTATCAAACGCTTCTATACTAAGTTCAATGTAACTTCTTTTTCTCTAGTTTACTGCTCTAAGGATAAGGAGTTTACGGCCTGCTATCTTCAGGACTTTTTGTTACTTATTCTTAATTCTAACAAAGAACTTCAGATAAGCTTTTTTTTTTTTAAACCAGTAACCATCTTTATCATCTTGGATAAACCATTTAATTTTCCTAGACCTAAATTTCCTCCTCTACAAAATAAAGTAACAGAACAAATTTGTGGATACCTAAGGCTTTTACTAAGTCAATGTTCATCCCCTAACTCTAGCTTGGTTCCTTAGACTCTGTTCTAGCTCTTTAAATAGGTGCCCCATGTGCATTTTTTCCTAAATTCCTAATTCTTTCCTGGTACTTGCCAAGACAAAAAAAATAATAATAAAGGTGCAAATAAAAAGAATCCAATACAAAATTTCAATGCTATTCACTGACCTCCTATCTCACAATAATCACTACAGGTTAATGGGAGGTAATATGGGAACTAATATGGGAACCACTAAGTGTCTGAAACACGGAAGTTACACCCTTCCTTTTCCTCCTTGTATCAGAGCTAATGAAAGCCATCAATTGGTCATTAGAAATAAACCTTTCCAATTTGTAAACCAGGTTTTTGGTGTTTTACTGTTATTTTGAAAAATTGATGGATGATAGAACACTATGGAGAGGAAGAGAAATTTGTGTACATGGACTCCCCATATACTCTCAGAATATGCTAGAATGAATATAGGCTTGGGAAAGTCCTACTCATAATGCAAAACAACACTGGGATAAAGGTAAGTATGTGATAAACACCAAGGCTTCCTTCTCATGCTTTCCTCAAATATACATACACATGACATGTAGAAGTTAGCATTTGTCTGTTTAAATCATGGCACATCTGTACCTTACCCTTTGCTCTAAAAACTATTTTAACGACCACGGTGTCTAGCCTTAAGGGATGATGGTAAAGCATCTCAATGATCTATCCTTCTCTTAGACCCCTTGTTACTTAGATGATATGAATGATCATAGCTTTGGGATCTTCACACATGCTTGGGGAGCAAATCAACGTTGCAATTGCAGTAGTCAAACCCAAACTTTTTCAAATGTTTGATCAACTAGGCAATAAATAGTTCACAATCTCCACTTTGCTTGTTAGTAAAGAGGAACTGTGCCATGAATTCAGATGAATTGGTGTTAATATCCAGAAACCGTTTTGAGAAGCAGCTCTGCAATTTATAGAAACCATAAAACCAATCATGATAAAGAATCTGATTGATAAGGAGACCAGAAGTGATATGGATCCTCATTGACCTTACTAGCTGAATACCCACTCCTGATTTCAAGAACAACTGTGCATCAATGACCAGGAGAAGACAAGTCAGGAAGGCTCAGACAGTATGGGGACCTTCCCAAATTGAGATGGGCCTTTGGCTAAAAGTACAAAAACACCTCTTGTTTAAAGGACAGCCCTCTAGAATCATTTTTTTCTACTTTTCATAAATATACTATACAAAACGTAAAAGTCAATGCATATGGACTGGAGTCAAGAGATCAAATAGGAAAACCTAATCTTTTTAACATTTAGTCAGAATTTTGGAAAGGATGCCTGGGCTACTGAATCAAGACTCTTCAAAGACCCCAAATTCCAAAGAGGGCTACATTAGTGCTTTTAAGCACCTAAATCATTAAGAGTAGAGGACACAGTTTTCACAGTATCCATAAGCTTTTTAAAAAATTAACTAGATTTTAGGGTACCTAGGTGGTTCAGTCGGTTGAGCATCTGACTCTTGGTTTTGGCTCAGGTCAAGATCTCAGAGTCCTGAGATTGAGCCCTACATCAGGCTCCATGCTCAGCGCACAGTCTGCTTGGGATTCTGTCCCCCTCCCCCTCTACCTCTTCCCCCACTCATATGCACAAGAGCACACATGTGCTCTCTCTAAATCTTTTTTAAAAAAGAAAAAGGAAAAATTAGATTTTTGACCATTAAAAAAAAAAATCACAAAATTGTGAGTTTCTGGGGACCACATCATCTGTGAGCCCCCTACATTTATTGCAATGTCTAGAAATTAGTAGGTACCACTAAATGTTACTGAATGGAAAAAAAAAAAGACTGAAAAAAGTATTCTCTACTTCTATACATCTAACAAGATTAGGCTATCTAGAAATGTTTTCTATTTCCTAGAATATTAACCATGAATCTACCACCTGTTTAATATTCACAGCAAAAAAAAAAATTAATTTATAATCATGAGTATGTTTACAACTTTCAATTTACATATTTTAATTCATCCCCACAGTTAAGAAATTTGCGATCATTCCAATATAGAGCATGTAAGAATGTTTTTTAACACCTGAGATTTGATGACAAGCCAATTCCCACTGAACAGATACTTCAGATGTAAACTTCTGAATATTTCATAGGCTCTGCATGGGAAGGAACTCATGAAGGAATGAAATACCACAATTTACTAATAGCCAAAACTACCTCCTGGGAAGTATTGTGAATTCTGTCTAGACATAGCCAAAGGGTTTATGAACGATGTGTGGGAGTGACATGGGAAGGTTCAAGGGTTCACTTTGAGGGTTCCATCCAATTCCACAACCTTATTATATAAGAAGTTGTATCTTTAGAAGAAAAGGCACAGAAACAGGGAGGATACTTGATTCTTGTTGAAAAAGGGTTTTACTCTAAGGTTAAGGTTACTTCAGGATGTTCTAGAAAAAATGTCAGTGGCTCTAATCAAGGAAAATGCACACTAAGTGCATTCCTTATGAGGTTCCTGAAGTCAGTTACTTAGTATTTCATGTATGAATGCCTAGTACTGACCGGTAGGCCCACTATCTTGTATGTCCACAATAAACTTTTACTGACTAAATTCATGACTCTGCCTCTCTCGGCAAATATAATAATTTATAAAGTAATTCAAATAAAGAATTAACACCAAATCTTTTGCATACAAAATAACAAAACTGGCAAAAACAGAATTGAAGTGTAACCCATCACAATCGATTAAGAAAAAATGGGCGCCATGTTTTTTTCAATTTAAATTATTTGTTTGCTGTAGCTGGTAGGGCTGGGGTTATTTAATGTCTTGAAAAAAAGCAAGGACTTTGGAGATTATAGGATCAGCTTCATCAGAGGGCAGGAGGTAGGTCTTCCTGTTAAAAGAAGGCAAGGCAAATTTTCAGTAGATGGGAGCATCTTCCTCCTAGGAGCTGAGAAGTCTCCGGAGATCTTGAAGGCAGGAGCAGAAAGCTATTGTTCCTACAAATGTCAGACAGTTTACCTGGAACTTCTTCTAAAAGAAACTTTAGACAGTTTTTCATCTTTTGGTACTTTGCTGGTAATTATCTAAGTGGGAGAACCACCCGGAACTGTCCAGTAGGATATATGACCCGGGGTTCTAGCTAGAGGAGTAAAGCAAAGGTCTACGGAACATGTAGAGCATTTCTAATACCTTAGAAAGAGTTGAATACCCAATTCTCTGATTGGTAGATAACATGCTTACCAACATACATTCCTACAGTTGGTATTATTAACAGTTAGGAGAGCTGTACTTAAATGGAAGCTTTGATTTGTAGAATTTCTAAACAAGTTACATTAAAAAGGGCATATCCTTCCTAAGGAACACTCCAAGGAATGTATAAACAACAACAAAAATAAAAAGACCACCAAGCTGGGAATGGCAAGACTAATAGCCATTACACTTGAATGATGCATGTTCTAGCCATGATACATGCATAAAAATACAGTGAACCTTAATCAGAAATTCACCCAATGGAAATAGAGTATGAAAAGTCACCCAAAAAGGGGTCCATTAATAACTAATAACAAATTACTGGGTAAGACCAAGAGAAAAAGCTACCTAAATACCTAAAATGATCACTTATACCATAAACTTCTCTCTCCAAAACAAAAAATTCTGTTCAACCGATGGATTTAAGGTTGCACAAGAAGGAATTTCAAGATGGATAAAGCAATCTGTGAGCCTCTAAAAACAGTCTAAGCTCCAATTCAGTCATGTGTTCTCAGAGAATTAAAAACTTCTGGGGCATTGAAATGAATTGGAGTCCCTTACCAAACAGTAATTTACAATTTTCATGGGAATATAGGAATTACCACAGGGTATTTCCTCTTAACAAATATGCCCTAACTACAAACTGGTGTTTCTTTAATCTTCACATTCTTTCCGCGTAGCCTTCCCAGATTTCTCCTCCAATATCCTACCCTACTATGCGAAGCTGATAAAAATATCAGTTATGTATGGTATCCAAAACATCCTGTGGACGATGCAGTCAACAAAAATGTCTTCAGTATTGAAGTACATTCAAGCATAATTTCCTATCCCTCTAGCATCCACAACTTTCTCTCCTCTGTTCACATTTTCTAATGTGGTATGGTCTAAATGCTTGAGTCCCCCCAAAATTCACATGTTGGAATCCTAATGCCCAAGTGATGGTGTTGGAAGGTGGGGCCTTTGGGAGGTGCTTAGGTCATGAACATGAAGCCCTCATGAATGGGATTATTATCCTTGTAAGAGACGCCACAAGGCTCCCTAGCCCTTCTACCATGTGAGGACAGAGTGAGAAGTCTGTGACCCAGAAGACAGCCCCCACCCAACCATGCTGGCACCCTAACCTCAGACTTCCAGCCTCCAGAACTGTGAGCAATAAATTGTGTGGCTTAAAGCCACCCAGTCTGTGGTATTTTGTTATAGCATCCCAAAGGGTAAGACATCATGTAGACCACAGAAGTTGCTATCTAAAATTAGAAAAACGTTAATTAGAAATGAGCTATAGAACACTGGGTCAGTAGTGAAAAGACCTCATCTTATTTGGCATCTAATGGGGGAAAACAGGCCTCCTTACCACCTCAGAGAAAAAGCCCACGTGAGGCCCAGAGATGCTAAGTGATTTGTCTATCACCACCCTGATCCACGGCAAAGAAAATCAGTACTCATGGTGACTTCTTTAAAAACCAAAGTAGAGTAGGATTGGGTGGGAGGGCGTGGTGAGGTGGAAAAGGCTTGACAACACACAATGACCTACTTAGGCCATGACTGCGGAGTTGTGGTCCTAAGCCTCCTAATAAGGCAGTCAGGTCCAGAGTGCCTGACTACAAAGTCTAATGCCATACACATCTCCCTTCACTGGGGAACATGAAAAAGCATCTTCTGTATTCATAACCATGTATTATGTCATGGAGAGATTAACCAAGTTTTGGCTTAGAAGGGAATTTATGTGGGTAAAACAAAATACAGGAAAGGTATAAGTATTTTAATAAACCGTATGTGCAGCTAATGCTAAAACTGGGCTCTCCATTATAGATTCACATACATCTAATCAACATGAACTACATTCGTTGACAAAGCTTTTGTTTTTTGTCTTCTTTTCCCCCATAAACTATGTTCTTCCAATTGAACAAGCCATTCCCACCGTGGTGCTGAATGGCTAACAGACCACAGAAACACATCACTCTCGGCTCCTGTTTGAAACCAACAGCTATTACAAACCACGGGTCTTGATTCAGGGCCTACGTCGACGAAGTTTTAAGAAGCTCTAATTCACTTTACACCCCTCTGTTCAGCAAGGCATTTAACCGGCTTAAAAAATAAACAGGAAAAAATGATGCAAAAAATAAAAATATCCAGTTCTTTGATTTTCATGATATAAAGCTGCTCACAGACAAAACAATCAGCTACATAAACAAATCTAATGATCCTCATTTATTATGCTAAAATCGTGCTCTTCTTAAAATTACCACAGATTTAACTTGTATATAAGGAAAAGTATACTTCAAATTACAACTAGTCACAGTTTTAGGATTATCATTTTAAAAAATGAAAACATCCCAGTATACAACTGACTTCTATTAAGCCATCTATGAGGGGCAGAACTAAATCTATAGTTGGTTTCCAGATAAACATGTTTTTTAAAAACTGAATTATGTCTCTACTGTCAAGGACGATTTCTTAAAATACCTCCATTTGGGAAAAAAATTAGCATAATGTTGAGAGAACTTATTATTCATTTCAAGTGATTGTTGACTGTTCTTCTTTTTTCTAAAGCTATTTAGCATTAAAGGACTTGGTAACAAGTCTGAAAACTCCTATAACTCACATGTAGAAGAGAGATTAAAGTCAACATTCTCTTTTAAATAAATCAAATAGCCTTAGGGATAATATTAGAAATATTTATTTTTAAAAGTATTAGAACGCTCACTAGGGGAACATCTGCCCTCTCTATTTATGTTAGCCGCAATTTAAGTTTTTTTCCCCACTCAGTGTTTCCTCCAGTATAAATAAAAGATAGTTGCTTTTCATGATTAATTTTAGTTATTTTCCTTAGGGTAATGTAATAGTTCAACATTTTAGTCACCTTTCAAGATACGACGACATAAAGAAGGTATCTAGATGGCAGTGTCCAGGCAGAAGGCAGAGTTCCAAAGACAAAAACAAAAAAATTAAAAACAAGGAAGACTGTCTTCCTAGGCTGGTGTTTTTCTACAGGAGCCAACAGGGATGGTGCTGGGGGGGCAACTCTTCTCTACAACACCCCACAAGGTCTTCACCTGCCCAGGAGCAGAGGCAGGGCTGGTGGGGGATCTTGCTACGTCTAGAACCCACCACGGTGCACTGGGCTACTTCAGTCCAAAGCCTTCTGGGTTTTACTTCACTGTGCTTTGAGCACCAAGTGAGAACAAAAACCTCTTGAGCATAGGAATCTTATGAAGTTAACTATCTGGCATAAAATGCCACCTCCCTAGCCCCAGGCAAGCATGCTGAGCCCTGCATGCAGGAGCACAAGGATACAGGCACATTCAACACCCTTGAGGATGTCCTGGCGTGCTCACACCCAAGCCTGGGGCACAGCTTTCATCACCTGCACGACCACGGGGAACTAGCTTCACTACTGAAAACCCGAGATTCTGCATCTGTAGAATGGTTAAGACCTCCGGAGCAGTGATTAAAGTGACTAGCACAGTCCGAGGCACACCGTCAAATGTAATACATGTTACCTGACATGGTTCTTTCTCCCCGCCCCCACTTCCTTCACGGCACTGAAGGCTTCTCCTTCAAGCTCTACGCCAAAGATCATTCGAAAACCATGAAAAGGAAGAGAACGTTTAATGTGTTTTAGAAAACATTTTCTATAACTTTTGGACAGCACACGTCTTTACCATTTACACATAATTATTATTAAACAGTATGTGACCTACATGCCTCCCCCACTCTATTCCAGAGGGCACCCTACAAATGAGCATTAAGAACTCTTAAGAGCAACCCCACTCTTAAGAACCACAAATTTCGGGGCACATGGGTGGTTCAGTCTGTGAAGCGTCTGCCTTTAATTCAGGTCATGATCTCAGGGTCCTGGGATTGAGCCCCACATTGGGCTCTCTGCTAGGTGGGGAGTCAGCTTCTCGCTCTCCCTCTGCTGCTCCCCCTGCTTGTGCTCTCTCTCAAATAAATAAAATCTTTAAAAAAGAACCACAAATTTCACCACTAATTCCTTCTGGTCTATACTGCAAAGTAGCATTGGAATTTTTTTTTAATTTTTATTATTTCAGAGAGGGAGGGAGAGAGAGAGAGGGAGAGAGAGAGAGAGCACAAGCATAAGTCGGGGGAGGGGGAGAGGGAGAAGCAGACTCCCTGCTGAGTGGAAAGCCCAATGCGGGGCTCGATCCCAGGACTGTGGGATCATGACCATAGCTGAAGGCAGACACTTAACCGACTGAGCCACTCAGGCGCCCCAACCCTGGAGTTTTAAACACTCCTAAATGGTTATTACAATAAGGTAAAGTCTAAAGATCTACTAAGTTATCTCTCACAACAATCTATTTAGATACTGTTGCTGAGCTCTCCATACTACTTTGAGATCTGAGGTGCTTTTCTAAATGAACAGAATTACGATTTATATCACAAAATATTCACTAACACAATCATGCCTTCTAAAGCGTAAGAAGTGGTCACATTGTCAGTAAGAAAAACAGGTAAGCAATGGCTTTGAAAACAGAAGGGAAAAGACAAAAAGCACTTCAAGGACAGAGAAAAGAAACAAAAGTACATAGGTCCAGAGGGATCCACTTGTAGTTTCCAGAAATCAGGGAGAGGTGAAATATGCAGCAATTTAATACAAACTCAGGAGGATTCCCACTATATTTATACCATCATGCGATTTTTCCGCCAAACCACACAATAATTACTGAACATCATGGCAACCCCTCTAACAGGACTGTTAACTTTTAGCTAGATTCCAGACTTGATGAACTCCTAACTCTGAAGTGAGAAGGCAGCCCCTTTTCCCCATCCCTGGTTTCCATTAGGAAGGATTCTCTCAGGTCTCTTTGTGTCCCTTCCTCCTCTGCACCCCCAGGACATGGCTTAACCTAGCAGATTGGTAAATGGGGGAATAAGTAGGCATGCTGGGCTCAGCTCCGCCCTTTCCTCCTATTGGAAACACACTGTCCACAGGAAGAATGGGCCACCCAATCGGTAATAAACGTGAGTCATAATCTCTCACTTGCTCTACTCTTTTATTTCCCATGTTCTTCAGAACCCAAGCAAGAAAATGGATGCAACTGGCTGGGCCTGCTAAGAATGAGATACTACCAGCTCCCAAGAAGATTCAAACAAAATCTAATCTTTGGAAACACAGTCCAGTCATTAAGAATAGAGAATCTAAAACTGGGAAGCAAGGGGCACCTGGGTGGCTCAGTTAAGTGTCCAACTCTTGGTTTCAGGTCAGGTCATGATCTCAGGGTTGTGAAACTGAGCCCCACGTTGGGCTCCATGCCCAGTGGGCAGTCTGCTGGAGATTCTCCCTCTGTCCCTCCCCCTGCTCACTCTTTCTAAATAAAAACTATTTTAGGGAGACCTGGGTGGTTCAGTCGGTTAACATGTCTGCCTTTGGCTTGGGTCATGATCCCAGGGTCCTGGGACAGAGTCCCATATCGGGCTCCTTGCTCAGCGGGGAGCCTGCTTCTCCCTCTGCCTGCCACTCCCCCAGCTTGTGCGCTTTCTCTCTGACAAATAAAATCTTAAAAAAAGAAAAAAAAAACTTTTAAAAACTAGGATGCAATGTTTGAAACCCTCTCTGTCGACTGTAAGTTTGGGTAAAATTCTTAACTTTGCTGTGTCTCAGTTTCCTCACCTGTAAAATGGGGATAATCATAGTAACTCATAGGCTTATTAGTATATGTAAAGACTTCAGAACAGTGCCTGGACATAATAAACTGAGTACATTTTAGTATCACTACAAAGATTACCATTTTTCTCATTATTACTATCATCATCTTGTCCCACAAGATAAGACTTAAAAGGAAGTACTCATCCATGCTAGGTTAGATTCTGTTTTATGAGTTCATGTCTACATCACCAAGAATGATGAACGAACTATAATGGACAAATTGTAGGAAAATGAATCAGTTGGCCCACCGTGGGCATGGTCATCTGAAAAAGCAATTTTGCCTCACAAGAAAAGGAAACTCCCTAAGCATACACCATTTGGCACATACACCAAAGATCTTTGTGTTTGTTGTTGTTCTTCATGTCAGTAATTGCTCATCACCTGGTCTCCAGATTCTGGATGTGCAATGCATCTGCCTGATGATCAAATGACTGAGGCCAACCTAAGTTGTGGTCAAATGTTTCTGGGTGATGGCAGAAAACCTATGCATCCTTTCTGCTCAGTTACTTCTCTCCCTCTACCATGTACTTTAAAAAAAAAAAAAATAGGAAAAAAGAAAATTTTGTTATTTGATACACCAGAGTGCATCTTAGCTGACCAAATATGCCTACGGCTAAAATGCTAACTGAGTTGTCAGAGACCTTTCATCTCATTAGTAACTGAAACTGACGTTCTGTCTTACCTGAGGAACACAAGGGCCTCCCTGCCGATCACAGCGACATCCAGAGCACCGGTAATTGGCCCCAACAGAGTCACCAGCACTGGTGTTCAGGCCACACGTCATCTTTAGGGGTCAAGTTGCTCTACCAGCAGGCACCAGAACCACTGCTCAGATGGAAGCTTAGGGAAGAACCTCATTTTTAGAAAAGCACAGTGTGTCTGAATTAGCTTAGGGCAAGCCGGCTCTCGCATTTACCCTTAAAATAATAATACGAAGAAGAAACATGAGTTTGGGGTTGGAAAATGCCATTGCTACTGGACTATTAAGTTTTTTTTCCCCAGCTTGCATCTACCTACATCACAGGTATTGTCAAAACCTTAAATATAGACTGAAAACCTCAAGGAAGAGGAGAGATGTTTCTTTCCAGTATACGAGCAAAAATCCAAGGAAAGAGAGGATAGGAACAGCAAAAAGACAGGACTCTGGCTGGCCCAACGCAAGACGTTTAGAGTATGTTTGAAGATACAACATGGAGAGCGTCTCTCTGGCCCATTTATTATGCACCAACTTATTATGCACCAACATATCCCCAACACTGGCCCCAAGCCTCCATTTTCATATGTCTGAAAGAGGATACAAAACATCACACAAATGCACTATTCCAAGGATAAAACAGGCACACGAGTCCTCCCGGAGCCCACTGGCTTCTCTCCATAGTACCTGCCAACGGTTATTCTCACACCTCGCACACCATCTGCTCTGGACGAAGCTGTTCCTTAACTTTCCAAATGTGTGTTTTCCCAAAAAAAAGAAAAAAAAGTAGGGTCACCATTCCATTGAAAGACTATGATACCGGGATGCCTGGGTGGCACAGTCAGTTAAGCATCTGCCTTCAGCTCAGGTCATGATCCTCTGGGACTGAGTCCTGTATTGGGCTTCTTGCTCAGCAGTGAGTCTGTTTCTCCCTCTCTTTGCCCCTCTGCCTGCTTGTGCACACGCACATGTTCTCTCCCCGGCGAATAAATAAAAAAATCTTAAAACTCTCCAATGGTTTCCCAGCCTCTTAGAATAAACCCATCTTCCTTACTACCACCCAGAGGGCCCTGTCTGCTCTGGCACATTCTACCTGCTTTGAATTCACTTTTAAAAAAAAAAAAAAAGGAAGGAAAAAAGACAATAAACCCATAAAAAAAAGGGAAAACGACAACCCCCCCTTCCCCCGGGGGGGCCCGGGGGGGGGGGGGGGGGGGGGGGGGGGAACAAAACAAAACAAAAAAACAGAACATGTGTGTGCTGACCACCACCCAGAAAATGTCACTTCAGTGAGACACTGGATAAAGAGAGAAAAACATCTCCTTTCTTGTTAACTCACACAGATGCTTTAAGTGTGCTTTAAATCCAGAAACAGATAAGAACCCAGTTACTAATTCGACTTCTGAATATGTATCTAATAAGGCAAACAGTAAGAGATTTTTCTTCTTGGCAAACTGGCAGTACATGTGACTAAATCAAATATCGGTGCTATTAGCCGAATGTTTGAGATGCCCCTCACTTTTTAAATCGGATCTTTCCCTATGATCTTAATTCCTAGGAAGTATCCTGTGTTAGAAATGGCATGTTTGTGACCCAAACAAAGTTAATCAAATCGTCATTTCTAACATTGACTGATTTCCTCAGAAACATCACTCTGCTTCTGATACATTTCATAAACTAAATTTAATGTCTTAAGTAAGCAAAAGCATAGATTAGCTGGTAAGGGATTTCATCGAATCAGTGCTTTTATTCGTCTATCACTAACCATAATAATAAATTCACATTAACAGAGAAGTCACAGATTTTAAAGATTATAAATGCATTAGATACTTTAGCCACCAACTTTCCAGGGAAGCAGACGGATCTCCAATGTCTATTAATGAAAGGGACAAACCGTCTTTGACCTGCAGGACTCGTTCAGAACAGTAAGTTCTGACCCCAACCAGCACTTGATAATATTCACTTAACATTCCTACGTGCATTTCCTCAACGGGGGAAACACCTGCTCTGAGGTGCTGTCGTGAGCACCGAGGATAATATATACGATGCACTATGAAACACACAGTCCTAGCTGATAGTACACACACACATATACACATACAGCACAGGTAAGTCCTGTGTGGTTCCCATCACAATGCCCGCCACATGGCAGCCTCTCAAAAGACAGCCGTTGAACGATTAAAAAGGAGAGCCCAAGATTGCTTAAAATTGCACAGCTTTCAATACATAAGCCTAAGTAGAGGCTGGAACGTGTGGCCCTGGTCTCTTGCACCTTCAAATGCATGGTAACCCCTTGTTCTGATGCTGGTCTTTGGTGCCCGTCTCACTTGACAACCATGTGAGCTAAGTGTTAGCCTCCCTCATTTACACATAAGGAGATCGAGACTTGCAGAGGAGATTAGCATCCTTTCCCTCCTTCCTGTCTAACGAGATCTCAGTTCTGTGCGGTTACCCATTCCTCCCCCACAAAGCCATGTGCTTCAAGGGGAGGTTATTTTCACTTTGTTAGCAATTATTTCAGAAACGGGCATTTGACCAAACTCTAGTTCCCAAAACACAAGAGAAGCCTGGCTTCTGGAAAAATGTTCTTTTCTACTAGGAAACGGCCCCCAGAAGAAAGAGTCTGGTTTCTTTCTTTGGATAGTGCCACATCGGCATATGGATGACTAGAAGTCCTTCAGCCTTCTTGCTATGAGTTAAGAGATGGATTAACATCAAGTGTAGCAGAGACGAGAGATGTATCACCTGGAACAGCCAGCTCTGGACAGGCTCTACCTCTAGACTTAAGAAACTCCCTTTGGTATAAGGCAATTAGAAATAAGGGTCTCTTGTTTGCAACCAGAATCCCCCCAACTCCCAAAGTTGGAGAGCGCCATATTCATACCTAGGCCTATTTGACACTCCAGCTTGCTCTCTTGGTTGCTATATTCCAGCAGACTTCAAAAGGTTCAACAGGTGCCCCACCCAATGCTAGAGGCCAAGGTGAAGATAAAGCACTGACCGTGTGGCAGGTCCCCCCACATACTTTATATACATTATTTAATTTAATCCCCCATAGCTCAAAATTGGACTCTAGGACTCAAATGCCAAATTTGCCACAGAGATCAGACTCCTATGGAAGACTAGATTTTACTAAAAAACTTTTTTTTTTTTTTTTGTTAGCAGTCAATTGTATCAAGAGTCTTGATCTGCAAAGTATGAAAGTAAGAAAATGAGCTTGGGAGTTGAAACCCATAACATCTTGAGTCTTGATCTGCAAAGTATGAAAGTAAGAAAATGAGCTTGGGGAGTTGAAACCCATAACATCTTGGGTCAGTTGTTCAACCTCTCTGCATTTCCTCAACTATAAAATACCTCCTCTGGGAAGCTCATGTGGGATAGTAGGTGCTCAATAATCAGTACATAATCATAGTTAATAGTATTCCTGGATCTACCTACAGTAACACTAGAAAAGAATCCATGAGCATTGAAGTATTTGAATGGTCTCATTAATCCTGTGATCATAATCAATAAGTCAGTCTCCATTCAGCAAGGATGCCTCTTAATGTTTATCCACCATCAACATGAAAAATAACCCTTAATAATCTATAATCTGATTTATCTTTCCAGAAATGACAAGGAATTATTAAACCCTACTGATATTTCCTGAATGGAAGAGCAGAGATGAAAAATGAATGTGTATCCAGCCGATTTCTAAACAGCTTAGAAATGTTAATAGGATAGCCACCCTGCATATCAAGATACAGACTGCACAGGCCACTAAGGTATTAGTCACTAACTGATTTTAAATTTTGCCATTAATCCTCTTGTCCCCATTAACTATTATTTCACATTCTGAATGCCACAGCAATAAGCCTTTGGAGCAAACAAATACAACAAAGCCTGCATATGGAGACCACAAATCCTAACACAAATCACTGCTCTCTCACTGGGGACTCAGGGTGCATGGGAAAGAATTGGCAGTCCCCTCTGGGGGGGCAGGAAAGGGGTTCAACAGCCGTGGCGCCCATTTAATTACAGGACACAGCTACCAGACTACACCAGCAGGGCACCTTGTAATCTGCACCCACTGGGTGAGCTGTGCTCTTAGTCTGTCCCAGCCACTGCTTAAATACTATGCAATGCTGTGAACTAGGTGCTATCTATCATTATCCCCACTTGATAGAGGAAGCACTGAGAAGTTCAAGCCCAGGGTCTCAGAGCTAGTATGTGGGATGCTGCCAAGATTCAAAGCCAGGCCCACAGACTACAGAATCTCTACTTTTAACCACCCCCCAAAGCCCTTGTTAAACAACTAGCTGTTACTCAAACTAAACTTTCCCAAATATTCCTATGGTCACTTTAGGTACATCTCACTTCCCATCCATGATTTTAAAAAAAAAAAAAGTCTTTTGGACTCTAACATCAAGAGGACAAGTAGATCAATGAGTCCCCTGAAGCCTGAGTCACCAAAAAGTTAAAGAAGTTATTATAATAATGTCACCAGGAACTAGCATTATACAGGGCAGAGGATGAGAACAAGTATCGTAAAGGACTTCTTCGAAAGAAAAACCACGTAAATTCTACATATCAGAACTGTGACTGATAGCTGAGCCAATCTCATCTCCCTTTTGGAGGCCCCTTCCCTACCCAGGAAGCTCAGGGACCTGGAAGTCAAGGTCACCGTGGGAGAAGCCTTCCCCAGGGAAGGTGGCCTCCTTGGGCAGGGGTCCAGAAAGCCTTTTCTCACCAGCTCACACTCACTGTGTGAGAATCTTTACTTTCTATGAGAGACCAAAAGACTATACTGTCCAGTAGCTGGAATACTAGGTAGCCTGGAGGAGCAGGAAAGATTTGGGGGGACAGTCCTCCACTTAAACATTAACTGAACACCTATATGCAGAGGGCACTGTGCTAGCCAGTCACTGAGCATGGGGTACACTGGGTTCTATACTGAATGCTTTCAACTGCATTATCTATATAAACATACTGAATAGGGTACAGTTTTCGAAAGATGCAATCATTTAACACCTAACATGAGGTGAAGAATCTTCATTTTTCCAGGTTTTATTGTAGGTCCCTAAAATATGATTTTATTGATTTTTTCTAAAAGCGTAGGAACTTTTGTTTTAAAATCCAATATTCAAGGCTGAGTGTGGCTGGCCTTCAATGTACCTACTGAAACCAATAAATAGGTGGAATACACCGAATTCAGAGATTCAGGGGTCATATGGAACCTAAAATTCATCTACGAACCAGAAAAGTCTTCAGAAACCAGAACTGAGGCTAATTTGAAGGCACGAGGCCCTAATATCGGATATCATTGGACAAACATTTTTCATTCCATACGTCATTACACAAGTTAGATTGAGAAAGATAACATGTCCTTTTGCTACGTATTTTTTATTTAGACTTCCCTAAACTTCAAATATTCATTAACTTGCACAAACTGGACTGTTGGTTATACTAGCGTGAGATGGCACTATACAGTTCTAGATTTGTAGTTCCTTAAACTTTATGACCTAACACAATTTTAAGGATAGAACTTCTACATTATAACTGAAAATATCTGGAGAACTTTCAGCAAATAATCTGTCAAGTTCCATCCATACTTCTACTAAAATGTTAATCCACTAAAATATGAAACTCTGGCAACATGGGTCTGCAGTAGACAGGTGAGAATATAACCATTTCCCAAGGTTACAAGACCAGTAAATTGCTACCTACTGGTCTTCAAAACCTAGTCTGTTTTCTCCCTTCATTTGTGTGTGAATACAATAGAAGTATTTTAATATGTTTACAATGATTACCACTGAGCCAGAACCCTGAGTTAGAAGGAGGAGAATATAAAGAAATGGGAAATAATACAGGAAAATTTGTAGGCGTAACTACATGAAGACAAATACTCCGTATGATTCCAGGACTACCAATGAAACAGAATCCTCATTTAGAGCACCTTAGTTTGTATTAGAAAAGAATGATAATAAATACACACCCTGAAAACAAGGTGTAACAACCCACAGAGTCATACCACCGCTAATCAATATTTAAAGAGCTTAGAACCTGCAAATAGAGCATTCTGCAAGATTCTAAAATACATGTTGGTATTCTGTACGAAATATGCTTCTAACTCGTACCCTTATGAAATATCAAAAATCACGGTGAGGCTGGGGTTGAACTGAGCCTTGGTATTTCATTTCCCAAATTTAAAATCTAGGGGCGCCTGGGTGGCTCAGTTGTTAAGCATCTGCCTTCGGCTCAGGTCAAGATCCCGGGGGAGTCTGCTTGTCCCTCTCCCTCTGTCCCTCCCCCCCCAGCTCATGCGTGCTCTCTCTCTCTCAAATAAATAAAATCTTAAAAAAATAAAATAAAATAAAATGTAACATATCTCTCTCCAAGTTTTGACTTTATTCACATGAAAAAGATTTAAAATAGAAACAATATAGTAACTCAAGGAAAAAGAATGGCAGTGAGAAATAGTCCTCTCATCTATTAACTTCTAGTTACATTTTTATACAATACATGCAGAAACACCTGGAAGATATTTAAAAACTAAAAAATATTAAATACCTTCAGGGCAACTAAAAAATATTAAAGGATTAATAATGACTTGACCAACAGTGGGACCTAAAACAAGGTTAAAGAAAGTACAGGTGGGAAGACCTGACAAGACAGTTACTAGAGATGTTAGCTTAATTTTAATTACGTAGACTGTATTTTAAGAGTGCTGTTCTTTTTTTAAGCACAGACTTACGAGTGCCTAGGAAACCAGTCAGACCTCTGGCACTGAAGGGTGATGAATAAGAGACACTACCTTTTCATGTGCACTTACAGGAGGAGAGCGCAGGAGTTCACTCAGATCCTGCCAATACTACAGATCTTCCTCCTGAGAAGTTTTCAAATGACTCTGGGAAAAAAAAAAAACCTTCAAGGTTACTTGACCCCAGGATTGCTGGTTCAATTCTTGAGCCAAGTGAAGGTCCCATGAGTGTCGGAATTAAGTTGCCATTTCTTATTTACAGAACAGAAAGAACTTAAACCACATGGGTCCTCACATTCTCCAGGCCAACATCCTCTCTTGAGAAGAGCACATTCCTTGGGCCATTTTCATTTTTCTTTTCAAGAACTGCAAACCTTGCAAATTTCTAATGTCAAGGTCAAACTCCTAGCTAGAAATGTGCTCCAAATGCCTCTTCTCTGAGAACAAAATCTAATTCCTAGTTCTCACATTGATACTGTTTAAATATGGATATTTGTATTCTTAAAGTTCATCTGGAAGAATAATAAGCAAAAAAATATTGGAAAAGAACTGTATTGAATGAAGCTAGCTCTACTACATATTAAAATAGTACATAAAGTTACATTCATTAAAGAAATATGAAAAAAGTTTATAATTTTGTGTATATACATTAAAGCAGCTAGAAATCAATGAGAGGATGATTTGGACAATCAGCTACGTAACAGTTTGGAAAAAAATAAAGCTCTACCTCAATCTTTACCTGAATAAATTTCAGATGGATTAAAGATTTAAGTCCTAAAAACTGGGGAAAAGACAAAATATTTTAATGAAGCATAGACAAGAAGAGATAAACAATTGACTACATAGTAATATAAAACTTCTGTGCCACAAGTCCACTTAAAGGTAAAATACAAACTGGAAAAAGCAGTCCTATATAAATCACTGAGGGTAAATATTCTTATCATATAAACAGCTCCACACACTGAAAAGATCTTCCTAACAGAAAAATAGGCAAAGAATATTAAGGAGAAAATTCACAAAAGAAGCAATACTCTCAACTAAAGAGAGAGTTCAACCTCACTACTGAAATACAAAACTGTGGAACTAAAGCAATCAAGTTCTGGGTTCTTTTTTTAAATCTATCAGGCTGCCAAGTGAAAAGGATTAATAATAACCAATGACAGTTAACACACAGGGAAATGAGCATCATTTTACACAGCTGGAAGTGCACATTAATGTTACTTTTTTTGGCAAAATGTTTCACAAGACTTTAAAATGTGCACCTTTGGTCCAACGATGCTATTTCTAGAAAATTTTCTTAAGAATTTAGTAAGTTCACAAAGGTAGGTACATGTAACAGGACATTCCCTGTAATATTTATAAAGGAGGAAAATTGGGAAAGCTTATAAATGTTCATTAATGAGAGGATGGATACAATAGAATACCATGAAGCCATTAATAATGGGGGTGGATAAATGATGTTACTAATGTTCAGCCAGGAAACATGTCCACAATGTAGTTTTAACTGAAAAAAAAAAAATTGTTACATATACTATTAAAAAAAAGAAACATGGGGGGTACTTCTCTCTGGATTACAGGGTTAGGAGTGAATTTAGTTTTTTTCTGTATCATTTTGAACATTTTCTTAACTTTTTTCAAAGAATATTCTTTGTAAACAAGAAAAAAAGACTCCAAGAAACAGTCAGAAGTAAGACAGATGTCTGCAATTCTTTTTAATGCTTACTCACCTGCCAAACTGATTTAAAATGGCACGATCACAAAATTTGTAGGTATCTTTATAGCTCTGTGCAAATCTGACTCCAAATATCTTATTTATCTATTTAATTTCCCCTCACCTAATTAACTTCATTTGTTTTGATCATCAATTTTATCCTAAACTACAACCCACATAAAAGGTGACACTTCCCTCAAGTGGGTAACCTACTTATCAACCATCCTCAGGAGTAATAAATCATGCTAACCGGAGTGAAATTAAGGGGCGGGTGTGAGTCACAAAGAATAATCCTTAAACACACACCGCAATTATTCAATACACATGAAAGCACTTTGGCATTCAGGTAAATCAAGCGTGACATTGTTGATATTTCTTAAAAGTGGGGCAATCATGGTTCAGAGACCTGTCAAATGGATAAATGATAAAGCAAAGAGTAAATCCACTGCAATGAAACTGCCTTCCAGAAAGCAAATGATTCAGTGGTTTGGTTGAAGAATTGGTACAATGGTAGACAAAGCACCAGACTTGGTACAGGGAAAACCAGCTTTTCATCCCAACCGCACCCCTTACACTAGCTATGAGAACTCTGGCAAGCCTAGGCATAGGCTTCATTTCCTTGCCTGAAAGAATATGAACTCTGGAAAAAATATCAGGATTATTTGGGGGTACAAAGGAAAAATGATCATGCCAGAAAGGATGACTCAAAGAGCAAAACTGACCCCTACAAACTGTAGCATCTCTACCACCACTGCCAAGTAAATTGATTGGTTTCACAGATATGGTCCAAGCAAAGTGTAGGCACGGCCCAAGCTCCTGAGTCCATGCCATGGGATGGTACTACATGCTAGAAACAGTGGGGGGTGCTGTGGTGAGCCTAGAACTGTGTGATCTATGGAAAAGATAAAGTTTCTATGCCCTAGTCCAACGGCGAAGAAATGCACACTCATCCCAATCTGTGCCTTCATCCAGGAATGCCATCTCAGAGCCTCGGCAGTATCCGGGGCCAAGGCTGAGAGGGAACACTGAGCTGAATGAGACCCACCCCCCAGCGTATACACCTCTGTTGGATGAGAGCCAACTCACTCAGCTTCATTTGTTCTCCCACAGTTTCCAACAGAAATATCCATGACAACACATAAAGCCTGCCAAGATAGAACAGCACTGCAAATGAGGAAAATCAAGTAGTTACTAATTATCTGTGGAATTATCCCCACCTTTGGCCCCCGAGGGGCCCTATCCTGCCTCTCTGAGGGATGGAGCTGGACTGCTGGCCCCAGAGCCTGCTTTCAGAGGTGGTGGGACCAGGGGTGCCTGGGTGGCTCAGTCGGTTAAGCATCCAACTCTTAGTTTCAGCTCAGGTTGTGATCTCAGGGTCGTGAGATCAAGCCCTGTGTTGGGCTCTGCACTTAGTGAGGAGTCTGCTTGGGATTTTCTCTCCCTTGCCCTCTGCCCCTCCTGCTCATGCTCTAAAATAAACCTTAAAGAGAGAGAGAGAGAGAACAAGCTCTGGGCTGGCAGTGGAACCTCTTTGCACCCAGGACTGCAAACCCAGGGGGAACAGGGACTGGGGAAGTCCATTTGCCTCAGGACATAAGGCCAGCAAAAAATCATGGTGGAGACACGGAAAAAAACAGGGTCTTATCTTCATAGGAGGATCAAGAGGAAATGCTGACTCAATCCGAGATCAACCCCAGAGCCACACATGCTCAACATCAGAAATCAGCCAGGGCTAGGCATATCAATTAGACCTCCAGATCTGAGGGGAGTTTTTAGGAGCATTCAAGCACAAAGAGACAGTTGTTAAAAGATAGGCTCTTTCTATTCAAGGATGGGCACACAGGGAAAATGGGTACCTAAGAAAAGACTGATGTGAAACAAAATACCCAGCATTCAGAAGGAAACCTTATGCAGCCTCAAGACACAGGCCAGCAGAAGATAAAGATGGTGATACAGCCATGCTAAAAATTATTTTTACAAAGAGCTTATTAGTAGAGAGTAATGATATGAAAAATGAAAAAAAAAAGACATGCATTATATAGATAAGATGACTCCCAATTTATTTTTTTTAATAAAGAAAAGAAGATGTGGGGTGCCTGGGTGGCTCAGTCAGTTGGGCATCTGTCTGCCTTCAGCTCAGGTCATGATCCCAGGGTCCTGGGATGGAGCCCTGCATTGGGCTCCCTGGTCAGTGAGGAGTCTGCTTCTCCTTCCCCTTGCTTTTGTGCACACGTATGCTCACTCTCTCTCTCTCTCTCTCTCTCTCTCTCTCTCTCTCTCTCTCTCTCCGTCCCTCTCAAATAAGTAAATAAAATCTTAAAAAAAAAAAAAAGAAAATGCAAAGAAATGGGAAGACATCCCGTGCTCATGGATTGGAAGAACAAATATGGTTAAAACGTCCATCCTACCCAAAGCAATCTACACATTAAATGCAAACCCTATCGAAATACCAACAGCATTTTTCACAAAGATAGGACAAATAATCCTGAAATTTGTATGAACTACAAAAGACCCCAAATAGCTAAAGCAACCTTGAAAAAGAAAAAGCTGGAGGCATAATTCCAGATTTCAAGTTATATTACAAAGTGGTAGTAATTAAAACAGTATGGTACTGGCATAAATACAGACACGTAGGTCAATGAAATAGAACAGAAAACCCAGAAATATATCCACAATTATATGGTCAATTAATCTTCAACAAAGGAGGCAAGAATATGCAATCTGAAAAAGACCATCTCCTCAAACAGTACTGGGAAAACTGGACAACTACATGCAAAAGAGTGAAACTGGAACACTTTCTGACACCATACATAATTACAAACTCAAAATGGATTAAGGACCTAAATGTGAGACCTGAAACCATAAAACTCCTATAGGAGAGCACAGCCAGTAATCTCCCTGACAACAGCCACAGCAATATTCTTCTAAGTAGGTCTCCTGAGGCAAGGGAAATAAAAGCAAAAGTAAACTATTGGGACCATGTCAAAATGAAAAGCTTCTGCACAGTGAAGAAAACAGTCAACAAAGCTACAGGGCAACCTACTGAATGGGAGAAGATATTTGCAAATGATAGATCTGATGAGGGGTTAATATCCAAAATATATAAAGAACTGATATAACTCAATACCCCAAAAAATAATCAATTAAAAAATGGGCAGAAGATATGAACAGACATTTCTCCAAAGACAACATACTGATGGCCAACAAACACATGAAAAGATGCTCAACATCATGACTCATCATCAGGGAAATGCAAATCAGAAGTACAATGAGATATCCCCTCACACCTGTCAGAATGACTAAGCAAAGAAACAACATGTGTTGGTGAGGATATGGGGAAAAAGGAACCCTCGTGCACTGTTGATGGGAATACAAACTGGTGCAGCCACTGCGGAAAACAGTATGGAGTTTCCTCAAAAGATTAAAACTAGAGGGACATCTGACTCTGGTTTCGGCTCAGGTCATTATCTCAGGGTCATGAGATTGAGCCCTGCATTGGGCTTGGCACTCAGCATGGAGTCTGCTTGAGATTCTCTGCCTCTCCCTCTGCCCCTCCCTGCTGCTCGAGCTCTCTCTCTAAACTAAACAAAATATTAAAAAAAAAAAAATCAAAACTAAGACTACCCTAAATCACACTTTTGGGTATTTACCAAAAAAATCACAAAAGCACCAATTTAAAGGGATACATGCACCCCTATGTTTATTGCAGTTTACAATAGCCAAACTCTGGAAGCAGCTCAAGTGTCCATCAGCAGACAAACGGATAAAGAAGTGATATATATATATATACAGTGGACTATTATTCAGCCATAAGAATGAAATTTGTCATTTGCAACAACGTGGATAGTGCTACAGAAAATAAGGCTAAGCAAAACAAGTCCGTCAGAAAAATACAAATAGCACACGATTTCACTCGTATGTGGAATTTAAGAAACAAAACAAACAAGCAAAGGAAAATAGAAATAGACTCTTAACTATAGAGAACACACTGGTGGTTGGTTACTAGAGGTAACTGTGGGGCGGGGGGGAGGGGGAAAATAGGGGATGGGGATAAAAGAGTATACTTACGTTGAAAAAAATAAAGTGATAAAAAAGTAAAGAAAAATTTAAACATAGACAAATACAAAAAAGAATGGTATAAAATATATTAAATATATTAACAGCAATTTATCTCCAGGTAGCAAGCTTAAAAGCAGTTTTTATCTTATTCTGTACATGTTTGTATTTTCCAAAATTTTCTACATGTTAAATTTCTAATTTTAAAAATGCTATTATGAATTAAGAGATGGAAAGAGAAGTAGAATCCTTCCCAAATTCTAAGGATGTTTCAGGTGTATCACCCCTCCCGCCTCTGCTACTTTTAATTCATTGGCATTATACTTCCCAAAGAAAAATAATATATATGCTGATTTTATACTATAGCAAAACTAGAGTACAGAACAAAGCTTTCATATATGTAAACATATAGGCACATATACTATAACTTCTAATGACTCTTCTCACTTACCACCTAAAAAATTTAAGATGGCAATTTCCAAAATCCTATCTGCCCAACAAAATGCTAGAAAAAATTTATATATATATATATATATAATATATATTTAGCATACGTATTATATATATGGTATCTCAAGAAGCACACACACTTCTAGTTCAACCACTGTATTATTCAAGCATTTTCCAAAAGAAATCACATCACACATGCATCTCAACATCTTATTTAAGAGAGTACAGAGTGCTTCAATAGAGGAACACACACACACACACACATACACAGAAATCACTCAGCTCCTGTTAGAATAGTCTTGGACATTCAGAAGTGTCACCATTGTGAACAAACTGAACCCGAACCTGTTTTTGTCACTGGCTCAATGGTTATCTGAAAGGTTTAGCTGCTCTACACATATCTTAGTCAACCACGACATTAAAAATCATTCCAAAATGCCCACATATGGTGCACTGGGTCTGGCTGTAATAGGGCCACTGTGCCATCGTGTGTGACCTTTGCCCAAGATTCTCACTGGTCAACCTACAGTCAGCCCATCCCAGGTGGTACAGCTGGCTAGGGCCACAAGGGCCTCACCAAGCAAATCTGAATCCTGAAATCCTTCTAGATCCTAATAGACCTCAGCTATTTTCAAGATCCTGAATTGAAAAATAAGAAACAATTAATATGCTACTATGGTTTTGTAATTACGTTCAAAGTCAAAAAGGATGGAAACCCTTTAGAGTGTTGGATCCCACCAGCAGATAAATGAATTTTTTTTTTCCTGTAGGTCATATTAGGAAAATTTCGAAAAGATCAGTGTCATATGGAGTTGGGTAAACTAACAAAACATTTCACAAAAAGTACTTTTCCCATAAAAGCTATTCCCACAGAATTCATCACCACTGGTCTTTCAAACATTTGGCTTCTTCCATAAAAATACAATGCTCAGGAAAATGTCCAACAGTGGATTGATGACCATTCGAACAAAGGTTTTCTGAATAAGCTAATGTGCATTGTTTGAAATAGCTACAGAGTGGACATGACCTAAATCACTCACAATACAAGAATAATCTCATAAACTAAGGTATGCCTAACTTGGTACAATATTATTGAGGGTTTAAATCATGGGATGAATAGTATGACACAATATCAAATGTGTAAGTCAACATATGAAAATACATCTATCCTACTATCCATATGGACTACAATTAAATACACATGCAAATGTAGTTTGTGTATTAGTGTGAAAGGGTTGTGAAAAACTCCTTAAAGAAAACTTTCATCAGGTGCCTGGGTGGCTCAGTAGGTTAAGCGTCTGCCTTGGGCTCAGGTCATGATCCCAGGGTCCTGGGATTGAGCCCCGTGTTGCACTCCCTGCTCAGTGGGGAGCATGCTTTTCCCTCTTCCTCTGCCCCTGCTTGTGCACTCTCTGTCAACTAAGTAAAATCTTAAAAAAGAAAACTTTCATTATGTTACTTTAGAAAGTCAATCCTATTGTAGACATTTCCTCAAGGAGGGTTGAGCGCTCACAACATGGCCCTCCTTGTCTGCCTGCCATCCTCCTGCCTTCTCCACATTGCAGAGAGAAAAATCCGGGTAGAAACAACACTTGAAAGATGCAGAGAGCCATCTTCAAAATTTCTCAATGAATACTGTTCAGAACCAGTTTTCAGTCAACAAGTTCTTTTTCAAAGGAACCTCTTTCTCAAAGGAAACTCCATGTTATCATTTGCAAAGGAAATGGAACTAGGGGAAAATGTAAGTCATGCTAAGAGACCATCAAATCTATTCCTGACATAGAAGTGCTCAGAATTGAAACCAGGTGGGAGAAAGTCTTGAAAGTAGAAATGAGATCTGAACATCAGACACAAAAATCTCCGTCACATCGCACACGCATCTATTTGAGGAAAATTTTGTACTGCAAAGTTTATAAGGGATTCCAGGATTTTGATGGCGTTAAGATGAAAAGCTTTCCTCATGTATAATAAAATTCACCATAACCAATAGTATCTTTTGGGACTTACACTACGGTTTTTGTCTACATCAGTCTTCTTTCTCCAACTTGTGTATTAACAAGGTTTTATAGCTTCCACTCACATTCATTACGAGCCTCTTTCTCTGAGAAAATCTAGCCAAATCCTGATTGCCTGTCTTTCTGTTATCTGGCAGGTAAGGCAGCAAATCAGTGGACATGATGGAAAAGCTTGGAAAGAACCAAATGGTGCTCAAACTCAAGCTGAATACACTCTCTCTCTCAGTCCATCACCTGCCAGACTATGTTAGCACACCACAGGCTTGTCCTAAAGCTTCCCACCGTCCAATGGCAGAGTCATCATGCAGCCAAGAGGGGAGAGACATCAGCAGCCCCAAGGGCCTGTTTTCCAATGACCATGCCACATGCAAAAGTGGACCTTCTTTTAAACCTCAGTGATCAAGAGACTGATTAGGGGTCGGGTGGTAGGTAAGGAAGAAACTGATAGCAGTTTATGGAAGGGGCTCGCCTGACTTACTGTAAACACTGCACCTATCAACTAACTATGAATTTCATACTTCGTGCAATCAAGCTTTTAGGAAAGGAAGATCCTACCCATGTCTGCTTGCAATTTCCCTATACGAGCCAGAAAAAACACAAATGAGATTTCACAGCACCAGTCACAAAGCTATTTTTGTCTAAGCTGCCAAGTGTTCATCTCATCTGATGCTACAAATCAACGTATCTGTCCAAAACTATTAGAGGGGGGAAAAGAGATAGCTGTCAAGACCAAGTTCTGCCAGTAAGACTAGACCTTGAGTAACAGCAAGGGCACTGTCAGGACCTCAAAGTGACACTAATAGAGTGCAGGAGTAAACAGGCATCAAGTCAGGTTGATTTCTTTTATTCAATTGCTAGCAAGGAAGGCAATGACAGACTCAGGTCAAACATGTCTTGGGCCAGTCATTTTCAATTCTCGGCTGAAACAGACTTATTTTTAAAAACATAACTCAAGAAAATGATGCTCCAGTGTTTATCATTAAAACAACATTAACATTAACATTAAAACAAATGTTATCCTGTATCATTAAAACCCATGTGGGAAGGCCTGGCAGGAGGAACAGAAATAACTGGATTTGGGAAGCTAACATTGATTATGCTCATAGGAGTGACCCACTGAGAGAGCCAGACATTCCTTAATGACAAATCCCAGCCCCATCACATTCCTTATTGGATGAGACCCATAAGCGATCAGTTGAGGGAGTAAAAACTGTAAGAGAGTCTTAGAATGTATAACTTTAGCAAATGATGGGGGGGGAAAAAAAAATCAAGGTTCCTCTGAACCAAATTCAGAGAAATAAGCATTCAAAATAACATTATCATTATATAACTGTTGTTTCCCATGGTTTCTTTGTTTTTTCTAGGGGTGGAAGGATTATAAACCCACAGTGTCAACATACTGGCAACTATTAAAAAGATGCCCAGAATGGCAAAAGTAATGTCCCCCCTCCCCACCCCCAGCAAATTTTCAAATTTCCCGCTTTTCTGATGACTATCTACTTCATCCACTACAAGATAATACCAAGAACAGGTGGTAAAGAATAAAATAGAAGAAACTAAAAACAAAGAGGCATAGTGGAGCTTGATTACCAGGATTCAAATCCTAGCTCTACTGCACATGCATTAGCTGTGTGACTTAGGGCAAATTACTTAACCTCTCTGGTTTCCTTATCTTTAAAAGAGAAAGGATAGTAACAGACCTAGCTCATACGGGTCCTATGACAGGTTAAATGAGTTATCAGTTGTAAAGCACTTAGTACAGATACAGAATGAGTGCTATAGAAACATTTATTGCAATAAACAAAAAGCAGTTCATTAATGTACGTTTCTGAAATAAATTCAAATTAGCATAATTTTGAACTTAATATAATGGAGATATGGATATATCATTTAATTTTTAGTAGGAAACTCTTTAATATTTGGTTTTTTCCCCATGCATCAGAGATGTTTGCAGACATATTTTTCATAGATCCAGAGTTGAAAGAATCCTAAAAATTGGTGGTGCAATCCTATGCTGTTCTGCAGTTACATTTTCAATCCAAGAATGTCTTGCCTCTATCATGAAAGTAAAATTGCCTTCAAGACAAAAGCCGTATCAGACTTTCCTTTTGTATGCTCTGCAGAACCTTGCAAACTATCTGGCATGAGATTGGCACTTGTCAAGTTAACCGAATTAATCCTAATTGGATTAATCTAACAATTATTACGGCATTGGCCTGGAATTAAGTTTGTTAAATTCTTACTGTAAATATAGAAAACCTGGTCAATTTGGTTAAATTATAATCCTACAATTTGTTGAAAACCTTCCTTAAATCATACGTGGACTATCATTTCTCTGGGGGGGGGGTGGCAATGGAAGCGAATATATTTCAAAAAACAAAAACAAAAAACATTCCTTCCATCGTCATCTTCTGAATCCTTTTCTAATTTTTCAAGAGCCTAAAAATTGTGGATGACAAAATTCTGGATACTGGTCCTTTCCAAAACACCAGGAATGAATAAATCCATCCTCCAGTTGAAAACCTACTCTTTTCACATTTTTCCAACACTTCTCAGAGTGGAAGGCGATTTGAGAAAATAAAATCTTTGAAATCTTTGTTCCTTCTTATTTGTAAATGTGAAAGCGATACAAACAATTCTAAGAAAGAGACCATGCCCCACCAAAAAAGTCAACTATGTATCCAAACATACTTAAATAAGGACAATTATAAATCTAATTCTGTTAAAATACAAAGATTAAACAGCCTAACACCACATTCCATGTCAGGACAATGCAGCACATTTCAGGTGAGAACACATTTGTATGATGACAGAAAGCCAGCTCAACACTTGTGTAGACTCAACACATAAACTCAGTAGACCTATTGAAATAAAAGGGCATTGTTTTCGGATGAGAACAAGTGGGCCATTCCATCAGCAGACAATCTGCATGACTTACTCATCTACAGAGCTCTCTGGAAACTACTGTATCCTAAGCTCTGAAATGCATGGCCATAGTCCAGACTTCGTCAATACCTGCAAACAGTTCTCTTTTAAATCATATACCTTCACTTCCCCATCAGGTAACAACCTCCTTCCTTCTATCTTTCCCCCTGCCTTTTTATTACCGAAAGTTCATCCAGGAGTATCAACCCTGTTCCTGACTTCTCTTCCTTCTTAAAGGAATCCCACCCACCCAGGATGGATCAAATCAACTACTCTTTTGAACCATTCCCTCCTTCATTCCCTACCGGCCTTGCCATTATGCTACAACCTTGCACACTCACATCTTTAGATCAATCCAGCTAGCTGAATTCCTGTACTCTGCCCCCAAACTCCAGTTACGAGTTTAAACTCCTAAAACTGCTAAATAGTGCTACTAAAAATGCAATTTTAACCTCAGCTGTGTGTGTGCTAGTATTCATTTTACTTCTTGCTCCTCCAACTACAACTCCAAAGTTCACCACCTCTTGCAGCCCTCCACTCAACCCCTACCACGCCCATTTCCACAAGATGACACTGCTTCCTATCCACATCAGTTCCTTGATACATTCACACCTACATAAACATTATCTTTCAGCAACTTGCTTCGTTTATTATGTTTGTCCTTTCCATCCAGAAAAGTTTTTGCCTCAATATTATTAGGTGATTATATAATTAGGAAATATATAGTTAAGAGATTAAGAGACAGAAAACTTGGGCCAATCAATAAAAGTATAAAAGCAGTTTAAAAAAAAAATTCAGCACCATTTTCAAAGAAAAATCTCTTGGTGAATCAGGATGAATGGGAACTTTCTCACTTGACAAAATGTTATCAAAACTCTATAGCAAACATCAGAGTTCATGCCTACTTTATACTACTTTTACTGAACTCTGTGCTAAAAATCTAAGCTATACAATGAGACAAAAAATACATGAGGATTACAAAAGACATTGTTCACAGACAATATAATTGGCTATAGACTCTCCAAAGTACTTGAATAAGTTCAGCAAAGTAGCTATTATCACATCAGTTTACAAAAAAAAAAAAAAAAATCCATCTACTTCATACACCAGGAACAAACAGAATATGTAAATGGAATCTTTTTAACAATTACCATAGCAAGAAAAATATAAGTAGTATCTAAGAATAAATGTAACAAAAGATATAGAAGATCTTATGAAAAGAATCACGAAACCTGATATTATATATGTGTGTGTGTGTGTGTGTGTATATACACACACATACACTTTAAAGGGAACCAAAAATAAATGGAGAGATACAATTTTCATGGAAAAGTCAGGACTTTAAAGACAAACTATTCCCAAGTTTACCCATCAATTCGGTGTCATTCTAATTAAAATACCAACAGTGTATTTCACAGACCTTGACAAGTTGATTCTTAAATCTTCATCAAAATGCAAAGTGCCCAGAATAGTTAAGAACATGTTAAAAATAAGATAGCAGACTTGTTATCAAGACTTATTATGAAGCCACAATGCAATAATGGCTCAGAACTGGAACAGACTTGGAAGGACCAAATGAGACCCGTAAGTACACAGAAACTTGAAATATGTCAGAGCTCAAGTATAGATAATTGGGATAAAGATTAACAGCAGTATATCATTAATATGGAAAAAAATAAACTTCCAAAAGAAATTCTAGATGAGTTTAATGAGTAATTGTGAAAAGCAACACCTAGAAACTTGAAAAAAAAAAAAAGACAAACTTTCATGACTTCAAGGATAAAAAGAATTTTAGATTAAGAACACAAACCATAAAAAGGCTGAGAGTTCTGACTTTGTTAAAATTATGAAATTCTGTGTATGAAAAGATATGTTAAAAGATAAAGTGAGAAAAAACAGTCACAATATGGGAGAAAAAAAATTTCTATCCACAGCATAGAATAAACCAAGGAAAACAACCCAACGGTAAATGGACAAAGAATATAAATAGGGAATTCACAGAAGGAACCCAAATGTCGAATAAATATAAAGATGTTTAAACTAAGAGGAAAATGTAAATTTAAAACTTCAAGATAACTTTATTATAACCCCTCTGATTGGCAAAATAATTAAAAGTCTGATAATACCAACTTTAGGCAAAGATAGGAGGAGTCAGGAACTCTTTCTTCTTCACCACAGATGGAAAAGGGATTGGCACAACCTTTCAGATAAAAATCTGTCAATAGCTAGAAAAGCCAAAAACGCACAAAGCCCTCAGACTTGGCAATTCTGGCCCTAGGCTTATGCCCTAGAGAATCTCTGTACATTTGCCCAAGGAAACTTAGAGAAGAATGTTCACTGGAGCAGTGTCTCAAAGAGAAAAAACAAAAACTAGCAAACAAACAAACAAACAACAACAAAAAAAACACTTGAAAACAATATTGATACCCAAAGAAAGGAGAATAGATGAATAAATTGTGGTATATGCAATATGCTTATAATACAGCAGCACTAAACAATGACAAATCAGTGACCTGGATCAATTTGGAAAAAAAATCTCAAAACATTAAAGAAATAAAGTTACAGAAAAATACAAAAACTATTTTATCATGTTTTAAAACATACTGTATTTTAAAAAAGAAAAAAAGAAAAAAAAAAGCTTCCTTTAAAAAAAATAAAATAAAATTCAGAAAATATTCAGTGATATAAAAAAATTAAAAAATAAAATAAAACATACTGTATTTTGCATATGCATGGATGCATATGGAAAACATGCACAGCAATGATAAACATCAAATTTAGGAGAATGATCTCCTCTGGGAAGGCAGGGAGGGAATGGCAGCTGGGAGGAGTACACAGGAAATTTCACCAGTAGTTGTGAATCTTTTCCTTTACCTGGGTAGGGGGTGCATGAGTGTTTGTTAAAATATTCTTCATACTTTTTTGTATGCCTAAAATATTTCATTACTTTTTAAGAGCTTTAAAAAGAGAGAGAGAGAGAGAGAGAGAAATCTGAAAGTAGAAGACATTAAGTAGGGACTATAGTAACCAGTGAAGATTTCACCAAGAAAATCCCCATTAGACCAAAGGCCAACCATTTACCTTTTACCCTACAAAATGGAATCGGATTCAAACCTGTATAAACATCTCCATGATAGCAGAATCAGGTGGAAAGGATGTTTAATTATCCCTCACTGAATTTTAATCAGCCTTGACTGACATGGCTATAAAAAAGGATGAGCTCCTAAACAGTAAAGTGATCATGAAGAGTCTTAAAATTATCATATGGAACATTATCTATGCAGATTTGTCAGGGAATCAAAAATCAAGTTCTTCACAATGCAATTATCCAGTTTTCCTTTTTTTTTCCCCTCTGAGATTTCTTCTGTCTTCCAACTCACAGCATTTGCCATTGCCATAGTTTTAGCTTTGTCACATCATATGTAGTCAAATCTAGAACATTAACTTCTTTGCAGACTGTGGCAATTCCAGTATTTCTTGAATGAGTTATATGAATAAATTGTCTTTAGTGACCACAAGCAGTATTTTTTAAAATGTGATATACATTAAGAACCCCCATTCTTCAATCCATTTCTATAAATTTTTTTAAATACAATATTAGTAAAAACTATTCAGTAAAAAATTAGTAAAAAAAAAAAAAATCTCCTCCATCCTTTCACTTAATGCTAAAGGATCTTCTCTCAGTAAGATGTAGGAATGAAATTATAAGGATACCACTCAAGTTCAGATGTTTGAGCCACAGTTTCAAACTATGGGAAAATGGACTAAATAGCTACTAAATTGTCCCTCATTACCCTAAAACTGTGTTTCTGTAAAGTATCACTATCCCCTTTCTACTAGAAAGGTAGTGTAAAAGAACAGTTAAGAACACAAACTCTGAATCTCTACCACTTACTAGCAGGGTGGTAACCTTGGTCATGTCTCTTGAACCCCCGCGTTTCAGTTTTCTCATCTCTTAAACCAGGATAAAAATAGTACACAGGGTGTTACTGTTGCTATTCTAGTTAATGGACCTATATAATTTTCATCAACTGTTCCAAAATACATAGAGATGGCACACACTCTCATTAAAATCTTTGCAATCACCGGAAATCTTTCCCTTAAAGTACTATTTTAGTACCCTCCACATGGAAAAGGTTTAAAAAATTATTCCTAATAATATCTTTAATTTATTTAATACTACATACAAACTTGGATCAGCCCTACAAAGTTTTCAATTTCTGCTGTATGCTCGCTCTATATCCCATGTTTTTTCTAGCCCATTGACCCTCAACCAGGGTGGTTTTGCCTCATCCCTATCCTTTGGGGGTAATCTGGCAGTCTGAGACATTTAGGGCGGTGACCACTGTGGAGATGGAGGGTCAGGGATTCTGCTAAGCATCTTACAATGCACAGCACAGACCCTCCACGGCAAGGAATTCTCTGGTCCAAAAGGTCAAAAGCACCAAAGTTGAGAAACCTTGATATAACCGATTAGGATTTTCCCTCTCTACTATTCGTAAAAATATTACTGAAAGGTTTTTGTAAGTTTTAAAGAGAGGCAAGAAAACCCTTTGAAGGAATGTCAATGTTCTATTAACTGGCGGTCATTACCCTGGTGTACGTTTGTCAAAACTTATGGAAATGAACACCTAAAAATGATGCATTTAATTGTACATAAATTATACAATAGTTTTGTTTTTTTTTTTTAAGAAACAAATTACAACCTGTATTTAAGGAATTGTTCTATATCATTGGTCCAGTTCCAGTCTGGGTTCCTAAAGATAGAGCCTAAGCCAGTTATGGGCAAAATCTTTTAAAATACTAATAAACAATGCATCATTTTTAAAATAGAAAGCAAGAGTTCATTTAGAAGTCTAGAATTAATCTTAATTGCATTTTAAATTAATTTCTATAAATTAAACTTGGAAAGTTTATTTTTATTAATTGTGAACTCATTAATACAGTATCAAAAATATGAATTTGTTTTTAAAGCCCAAAGAATTTTCTCAATGTAGAAAAATCCTAGTAGCCAAATCACAAACATCCTATCCTGTATAACCAACATACCATGGTTTCAGTAAAAGATAGCTAAATTAGAGAGAAGGCTTTAGTACCAATCTACCTTACTTATTAAAACTTTGTAGAAAATCTAGTAATACATATGAAAACATTTTGAAAGGCTTCACAAAGCATATCACAGACATATAAGAGGCAATATTATAAGTATTATAAAGCCAGGTAAGTACGTTTCCATGTATAATTACTCTACCCAGGTCACCTAACTCAAGAAACATTGTTTAATTTTCCTTGTTTCTATTTATTTAACATGGTTAAAATGCCATTAAAAATAACTCATTAGAACCTTGTTCCTTAAGCTGCCATTTATGTGACACTTGTAATTAATGATTTCTTAGCTTATCCTGACCTTTGCATTATGAAAAAAGAAAGCACTTCTATGATGCCCTTGAGAGGTGAGTCTTGAAATTGGAAAAGAAATGAACAGATTGCTTTCAGTACCCAAGGATTTCAAAAGCCTGCCAGACAAAGGGTACTATTCAAAGGTATTTGAAGGGTAAGATTATAAAGGACTTTTCCCAAAGAACTGCCCTATTTCCTCGTTAATACTCACTATTCAATAATAAACAGCAGAGTTAATTTTAACTGACAGCTCACTGTTTCCTGGGTATGACGCTAAGCCATTCACATACCTGAGCTCACTTATTCCTCGTTTCTACACAATGAATATTGGGTCTCTTACAGGTGAGGACAAACAGCTAACCCAAGATTATGCAATCACTCATAGTAGACGTGGACCAAATTGTAGGTCCTGTTTGGTGCCAAATCTGGTATTTTTAGTCACTATTCAGGACCGCCTCATTACATGGATACATGTGCGTGAAAGACAGAACAGAGCACACTCCAATCCCAAAAAGGGAAACACAGAAGAAAACCCATGAAGGAGACTGAAATTCTAATACTGGTTCTTCTAAGTGCCAGAATGGTGGGTGATTTCATTTTCATTTCCAATTAATTTTAGTAATTGAAGATTTTAATGGATTTTTTCTGTGGTTTCCAAAATCTACACAGTGAGCATGTTCAAATTTTATAGTTAGAGCAAACATACTGGAAAAACAACAAGAAAATATACCTACATGCATGAACCTAACAGCTTGAATAACAGCTTAAGAGCTCCAAGAGTTTGGGTAAATGTTAAAATATCTATTCACAGATCAGATTCAGTGAATGTTTCTTGATCACCTGAAAGGGGCCGAGCACTGTGTGAGGCCCTTGTTGCAAATGTCATCTCATTATGTGCGATTGCCGAGAAGAACCCCACTCTTCCTGTGAAGAAATTGGTGTTGAGAGGATTCTCAGAGGGAGCAGGACTACAGCCCCTCCCACTGGTCGTCAGCTGCTTTTCATCACACACCAAGGAGAGCTTCCATGGGGGACAACCGTGATGTTTGCCAACAAGCAGCTAAAACCGCTTCAAATGCCTGGCTCTCAGACTCAAGGAGCAAAGATGCTTTGTCATCTTTCTCTCCAGCAACAATCTGGTTCTGTGGGCCCTGCTTGCTCCCTAAATCAATCCAGAAGATGAGTGCAGTGTGGGGGTGAGGGGGGTCTGCATCAGTGATCAGTACAGATTTCCTGAACTCTCTGACCTAAGCACCTGTCTGCCTAATGCCACAGGCCCTGCAGGTCCATTCCTATCTCAGCCAGGCAGCCCTTCTTCCCCCAGACTTGCCATCAGCACCCGATGCTTCCAGAGGTACCTCTCCTGCGCAACAATCTCAGGGACTGGATCATTAGCACTTGAGGGCTGTGTTTCATTCACGTACAGTACACACTGGGGTTCAACAAAGGGCTTCAGAATAATTAATTCATTAATGATCTTGACTTTGTCCCTGACACAAGTATGAGAGCCGAAAGATCTCTTTTCTTCTCTGGATTTCTATTCCAGGTCCCTCCACCCTGCCAGTGTGTCTAGAAGAAGAAAAGGAAATCAGTGAATGCTAAGGAACTATAAAATCATATCTGTATGCTGCCAGCAACTACATCAAGGTCAAGAGAAGAAATTAAATGCATTTATGCAAAGGAAATGCTCGAGAATGCAGAAGAAAGACATTTCCAAGCAGAATTTCTTTTCAAGTGCTCCAATCAATGGCAAGTGCTCAAAGACATCAAAAGGATCCTGCTTCCTCAAAGTTTTGAGGGAAAAAAGAGAAGGTAAAGATGGCATGGCAGTGATGAGGCAATGTTTGACTCAAGACAGAGACCATCTCCCCTTTGAGTTTTTTATTAAGCTACTAGAAATGCAGTGAGAAAAACAACAAATATATTCTTCTTGAATTTGGTCAATGTCCTGATACCTCCAATTTTATTGGAGAGCCTTTTATAGTAAGTCTCTTTATAAGGACTTCTCAGTTTTGACATTAGTAGAAAATGTGCATATCTCATTTCCACAAAGTTCTGAGTTGATAAAAAAGAAGAAATGTGAGTTACATAAGAATGAGATCCAAACTAATCTATTATTGACAATAGCGTCTTCCCCAAAAAAGCAATATGGAACGGCTAGTGTTGGGGGGGGCAGGGTAAGGATACCTATCTATGGAGGGCAATGAATTCCCCCTGGATTAATCATTTTATTTTGTCCCAGTGACAATGTTAACCAGTTAGAAGCCTCTAAAAAACATTCAGGATATTTTTCAAAGGCAGAAAAAGGTAATTTTCAGAGAAACTCCCAACAGGCATCATGGGACCCACTGTGTTTGGATTTGAGAGGGCACTGACTGGTATGCCTGCTTTATCTGTGTCATTATGTTTGGCTTCTAAATAACATCAACTGAGTTAACTACATATAATATCTAGAATACTATTATAGATAATGCATGATCGATCACTATTCAGTTACTCTCAACTTGAAGCAGCACATTTAAGAGGAGTAAAATAAAAAAAAATTTAAAAATTCAAGAAAATTGGCTTTTAGTAAGTCATATTTAACAGTCATATGCCTCTGATTCCAAAGTTGTGAGCTGAAAATAAATGCCCTCTTGCTTCTTCCCTTCCTTAAAATTTAAAATGATTAATGTCTCCCATGATCTTTGACCCCGTATAAAGGCACTGTCCAAAGGCTAATTAACTGGCCTAGTAGTTGAATGCAGGGTCTCTATTAGGTAAGAGAGTTCACCAAATTTGAGATTACTACTATTGGCCAAATGCCACCTGAAATGATTTTGTTAGGAACAGAACAGCCCTGGTGTCACAGAGCATGGAGTCAAGTCCTGGCAATGCCTCTAGGGCCCATCAAGCCTTGGACACGTGACCTAACGCCTCTGAGCTAGCTATGTCTCCCTCCTCACACTGAGTATTTTCTAGAAAATCCTGTTTTGTCCATCCCACTATAGGTGTTGGGATGGGGCCGTGGAAGAAATTTAAAAATGTGTTCAAAGGTGGGTCTTAAACATATAAAACCCACCTCTTCTTACTTAAGGGATGTGACCCAAACATATGGAAAATATTACTCAGCAAGTGACAATGACAATGACAGCAACAATAGAAAACTATCACCTACGTCTTCCTCTCTAAAACATTTCCATGAGTCATCTTCTATTTTCAATAGTTAATTGAGAGGCACCTGGGTGGGTCAGTGGGTTAGGCATCGACTCAATTTCAGCACAGGTCATGATCTCAGGGTCACGAGATCAAGCCCAGCATCCAATTCCACACTCCGCAGGGAGTCTGCTTAAGATATGCTCTCCTGGGATGTCTGGATGGCTCAGTCAGTTAAGAATCTGCCTTCGGCTCAGGTCATGATCCCAGGATCCTGGGATTGAGTCCCACAGGGCCCTTTGCTCAGCGGGGAGCCTGCTCCTCCCTCTGCCTGCCGCTCCCCCTGCTTGTGCTCTCTCTCTGACAAATAAAATCTTAAAATAGAAAAAGAAGAAAAGAAAAGAAAAAGATTCTCTCTCCCTGTCCTTCTGGCCCTCCCCCTACTCACACATGCTCACGCTCACACGCATGCTAAAATAAATTTTTAAAAAATAAAAACAGTTAATTCAGAGTTTTTCAACCCAAAATATATTTGTCCGCAAGAATAATAAATGCTCACTGCTCATACCATTAAGTCAAAAAGTTGCTAAAATCGTCTCTTCATCATTTAGAGTGACAGAACATTTGTCTACAGATTGGCCTGCATGGTTTGGGGGTGCTGCTCTTTTCTCTCATCTGGCCCCAGTCAGAACACAACACAGACCACCTTACAGCAAAAGAAAAGTTTTGTAGCCTAGCTCACTTTTCTCGCCAAGTGTGATGACAGTTTTGTCTGATAAAATCTAAGGCAGTCAAGATTCAACACAATTCCTATCAATATTCCAATAATATTCTCTGCAGAAAGAGAAAAAAAATCCTAAAATTCATACAGAATCTCACAGGTCTTGAGATTGTTTCAGGACAAGCTTGCAAAAGGAAGACCGAAATTGGAAGACTCACACTTCCTGATTTGAAGACATACCACATTGCAAGGGTAATCGAGATGGTGTGGTACTGGCATCAAGACAGATAGACTGCCCAGTGAAACAGAATAGAGTCCAGAAGAAAACCTTTGCTCATACGGCCCAATGATTATCAACAAGAGTGCCAAGACCACACTATGGGGAAAGGACAACAAATGATGTTGGGGAAACTGGATACCCCCATGCAGAAGAATGAAGCTGGGCTCCTGCCTTACACAAAATACAAAATTAACTGAAAATGGATTAAAGACCTAAACGTAAGACCTGAAACTAAAAAGTCTCCTAGAGGAAAACAGGAGGAAAGCTAAAAACTAAAACTAAAAAACAAACAAAAAACACAACTTCAGGACAATGGATTTAGCCATGATTTCTTGGATAGGATCCCAAAAGCATAGGCAAGGGAAAAAAAAAAAAACAGATAAAAGGGACTACATCAAACTTAAAAACTCCACATCAAAGGAAACATTCAACAGACTGAAAAGTCAACCTGCATAATGGGGTTAAATATTTAGAAATCATCTATCTTTTAATATCTAGAATATCTAAGTAGCCTCCACATGTCAACATGAAAAAATAATGGTCCAATTTAAAAACGGGCCAAAGACTTGAACAGGCAATTCTCCAGAGATATACAAATGGTCAACAAGCAAATGAAAAGATGCTCAAACACCACTAACCATAAGAGAAATGCCAATCAAAACCACAAAGAAATATCACCTCACAGAAGAGAAAAGAACAAGTGTTGGTAAGAATGCAGAGAGACAGGAAACCTGGGCAATGCTGGCAGAAAAATGGGGCAGCCGTTATGGGAAAACAGCATGGAGGGGCCTCTGAAAGTGAAAAGGAGCATTACCATATGATGAGCAATTCCACTTCTGGGTATTCAACCAAAAAGAAAAAATTCAAAGCAGGATCTTGAAGAGCTATTTGCACACATATCCACTGCAGCATTACTCACTATACAAGCATGGAAGCAACCCAAATATCCATGAACAGATAAAGAGATAAAGAAAATGTGGTTTCTACATACCGTGGAATATTATGCAGCCTTAAAAAAAGAAAATCCTGTCACATTCTACAACATCTGTAAGCCTAGAAGACATTATCCTAGGCAAAGTAAGCCAGTCACAGAAGGGCAAATACTACATTATTCCGCTCCTATGGAGTCTCTAATGTCATTAAAATCATAGCAACTGGAAGTATAGAGGTGGTTGCCAAGGGCTGGAGAAGGAGAAAAAAAAAAGAATTAGGGCTTAATGGGTACTGAGTTTCAGTTTTGCAAGATGACGTTCTTGAGACCTGTCTGCATAATGTAAATATATTAATGAACTATACATTTGAAGATGGAAATTTTAATATTATGTGTTTATTACCATATTTAAGAAAAGACACAAAACAAAAAGCCTTTTAAAAAAATTTAAGGATGTGGGGTGCGTGGGTGGCTCAGTCATTAGGCGTCTGCCTTCGGCTCAGGTCATGATCCCAAGGTCCGGGGATCGAGCCCTGCATCAGGCTCCCTGCTCAGCGGGAAGCCTGCTTCTCCTTCTCCCACTCCCCCTGCTTGTGTTCCTGCTCTCGCTATCTCTCTCTGTCAAATAAATAAATAAAATCTTAAAAAAAAAAATTTAAGGATGTTAATATCGAGTCTACAAAATAGTACTGCAACATTGGACTCCCCAGATAAAGTCACCTAAGAATCCATTCTAAATGACGTAATGATGACTACTAACGTTTAGTGAACACATATGCGAGACACAGTGCTAAGAGATTTACATGCCTTTTCTCAGTTAACAATCCCAACAGTAAGATCAGAATTATCATCCCCAATTTATACAAATATTGAGGCTTAGAGAGGTCACATTCTGGTAGGAGCTGCATGACTCCCAGCCCCTACTGATGAGTGTGATGCTGCATGTTGCTTGGTCTAATACCTTCTCCAATTAAACACTTATCGGGGCCAGAGAATGAAACCCATCACTGATGCCATCTTTTCCTAATAAAACAGAAATCAATAGCCAACAAGCAATTCTGGGCTTGGGAAAATGGAATAGAGGTGCCCATGTCAATTTCCCTTTTTTATCATAGAGCCTCCAATAGCTAACTCCACATAAGGAGTCCCTCACTCTGCTCCTTTCTTTTTGACCTAAATTTATAAATGCTAGAAAACCCCCTAGGGACAGCCAATTGACAGCTGAAGCATGCTCATCCACCGACCCTGGACAGCAAAACCACAGCAGGCATATATTATTACGTTCCTTCACGAAGAACAGAGTCAATGAGACCAGATCGATTTCAGTTCTCTCATCTCAAACTAGCTGCTCAAGGCCTGGGGACTGAGAGACGCAGCTAAGGTTGCTGGCGGGTCACACGGCTTTAGTGATCTGAGCCAAGAGAACAGGTTAAACGCATCTACGAAAAGAGGGGATGGTTTCAAAGTACGCATAACATGACGGACAGCAAAGGGCTTGAAGATTTTTCATGCGCATAGCCACCAAGATGCACATTGCAACTCAAAAATCAAGTACAAGAAATCCCTGCTCTGATAGAGGGAGTTTGGGGAGGACCTCCAGTTCTTAAAATAATCCCGGCTGTTCGTCCACAGAAGACTGCGCCATTCCACGCCCTGCCCTGGCCAAGAGAGCAACTTCATGACAAGTCTATACACCATTCTTACCGCTACATTTCTACTATAATGTGAATGCCACGGATTTACTTTGTGAACCTAACCAAGAGCCAGGTTTCATTCAGCAAGGCTGCAGGGAGCTCTGCCTCTAGCTTCTGCATGTGGCAGAAAGCTGGTCTTGTTCCTCGGGTCGCCTTCACCAGTGGAGCAGACTACAGAGCTCCTCCTCAAAATGCTGCAGTGGAATGAGGCGCAGCCATCAGAGCAAGACTCCCTGGAGGCCACGCAACGTGGGCTGAATCCTCTGCAGCCGTTTGACACAAATACATCCAGATGCTGAAAACTTAGTGCAGGCTTCAGTGACACCACCAAAGGGAAAAGCCAGTAATTATTTTTTTTTTAAAGGCCTTCTCTACTTTCCACAGTAAATCAAGACAATGGGATTTCGGGGGACCTACCGGAAAGGACAGCCTGTACTTTCAGGCAGTGATGTGGCCCATTACACAACCAGATCTTATTCTGTTTCTGTTGTCCTGTTAGGAGGAATGCCCAGAATCATCCTCCAGCATCTTCTTTTCGAGCTTGGTCATCAAAGTGGAGAAAAAGACCAATGTAAATCAAAGCATTGAATCAAAAATTCAGGATCACGGACACCTTAAAAGTCAAAAAAATTAAAGCGACTTCGATACTCAGATTCATACATGTTCAATTTGGTCCAGTGGAGCTGAAACTAGACACCACCACAACAGCCTGATGGTGGAAACCAGACTTCTCCCTATACTAAGCATCTCCTAGGACCATGTATTTGTTCTTGCATATGCAACTGTATATTATAAAAGAATCAAACATAACCATAATGCTTGCATTAAAATAGCTCCAAATGTGTACTCTCTGTACTAATGGGGAGACTTTGCCACAGGCGGTAATTAGGTCTGGAAATTGCAAACCGGGAAAGAGAAGGAGAGAGAAAAGTGTTTTCCTAGTTCACAACTAGAAAGCCCCGCAGGACAAGATCTCATCTCTCATGAATCAAGATGCTTCATTTACCTAAAGAGGGCTTGAGATTTCATGGGGCGGAGTGGGGGGGGGAACGGCAGATTGCAGACCTCCAGGAGGTCCTGGAGTCACAGCCCTCGGACCCCTGCAACCCAAGAAATCAAGGGCCTGAGACCCAGAGATAGATGGTGCCAATACAATCCCAGCAACACAACCCTTTACCACGCTCCTAAGGGAACAGGTTCTATGGTTTCCCAAGGTGTACAAGTTCAGGTACACTGGGAATTGTACACCAGAAGTTCTGGAAGCCGTGTTGTGTTCCAACTGCGGTCCATAGAGCAGCAAAAGGAAAGGCAAAAGTTTGTGCTTCCTGGGCTTTCGGTGGCCTTGGCCTCACATGTTAACCACGCGGGTCTAATGGCCCCACAGAGACGAACCCTGACAACTGCACAGGAACTTGCACTCCCCTCTCCTGAGCGTGCACAGCCACGTGCATCCCTGACCTTCCCAAACTGCCCATGAGGCTATGGAGCAAGGGGATTAGTCTTCTCCATAGTCCTATCCCCGCGGTACATAATAAGTGAGCGCTCAGAGGTTTGCTCTTAGTTATTAGACTGAAGGCACAAAGACAGAGAAAGACTGAGCTACCCGGTTTGAACCCAAGGGGTCCCAAAGTAAAGAGCACAGGTGAAGGGGCTGGTATTGGGGAATCTGTGGATTCCCTTGTTCTGAGCAAAGATAATGAGCTCTGCTTTCGATATATGGGGCACTGCTTAGTCTGTTCGGGCTGCTATAGAAACATACCGCACAAGGGATGGCTTGTAGACAACAGACTTTCACGGGTCTAGAGGAGGGCAGTCCAAGGTGACGAGGACAGCACAGTCGGGTTCTGGTGAAAACTCTCTTGAAGGCTGCGGACTGTTGACTTCTCGCTATGTCCTTGCACAGCGGGGAGCACAGGGAGTAATCCAGGGCTTGTCTGTAAGGGCAGGAATCCCATTCATCAGGAGGGCTCCACCCTCATGACCTAATCACCTCCCAAAGACCCCACCTCCTAACACCATCAGCTTAGGAGCAAAGTTTCCACATACCAATTTGGAAGAGGACACAAACGTTCAGTCCATAACAGAGCACAAAACCTAACTCAAGTAAACCTGAAAAAACATGCCAAAATCTAAATACGTTATGCTAAATATATCCATGTAACAGTGATGCTTGGGACTTTTTTTTCTATATAAAGACTCCTTCAGATGGGACAGATATCCTTCAACTCAATTGAAGAAGAAATTGGCATTCAGTGAGACTACAGGAGGTTCCATAAACTTTTAATAAAAAAATCAAAAACCCAGAAATTTATCATCCTAGATGCATTATCATCTGATCAACATTAATTTACAAAAACTAGACCATGAACATCCCAGATCATTTACAAACTACCAACATCCCCCACCCGCCACTTCAGTAATTAGCTGAAGTCAATCATGATCTAATTTTTAAGTAAAAGCAGACCATATAAGTATTATTTTTGTCAAAAACTAGCTATTCTGCCAAGAACTTACAAGTCACGCAATTATGCCCATTATTTAACAGAAAATAAATTATGTAAGCCTCCGAAAAATACACTCTTGATTAAATTAATGGTTCCTGGAAAGTAGTTCTTTTCTTGTAAATTATATTCCATAATTTGAGAAAACCTGCATCATCTCGAGCAGATAAAGCTGAGTCAGTATCTTCCCATCCCCGAATTCGGAGAAAGGGCAGGAGCCAGAAGTCCTCCTAGGATTGCAGTGAGAAGTCATTCTTCAGTCTCCTCCCTACTCCAGTCCCCTCCCCTGCTTGGCACCCAACATCCTTGTTCACAGCCACCCTGAGGCTTGAAAAATAAGCTCTTCTGGGGGAGGCAAGGTGCTCCCAAAGGCCCCACACGCTGCACCAGCCCCGTCTACTCCCCATCTACTCCTATGACCCTGACGTTCTGCCACCTCGATGCCCAGCACACCCCATTCAAAGGTTACCCATCAACAGCAACATAGGTACTCCCAGAAGTGGATGGGGACACAGGCAGCTTCCTAAAGCAGTCAATGATGTGGAAAGGATTGGTCATAAATCCTGACCAATTCACAGCAAGACCTTCCAGTGTAAGGAGCCTCCTTCCCCTAAGTAAATGGGGTTTCAGGCTTCTGACCACCGACTTACCCAGAAAAGTGATAAGCAATAGGAAGCTAGGTCTTTAGTCTTCAGATGAACCGAAAGGGGTCACGGAAAAAAATCGAATTAGTAGCAGTTGCCCTCGTTTACAGAGAAAAGCCCTCCCTGCTCTTCTACCCTTGTCCCATGTCACTGGTATTTTAGTCTCTAAAATGGAACAAAGGAAGAGACATAATATCGCGTCAACATTTGGGAAAGGCACTGAAAGGTCCCCTAGTCCATCCCCGTCTTTCTCCATTAGCCTAAATTTTAACTGTAACATTTTGCTTTTTTGTTTCCCCCCCAAGGTGAACTTAAAAGAGTCCCCAAAACTCATTTCTATGTACATTCCTTATTTTTACTACCTGGAAATTCTTTCTCCTCTCCTGAATAGGTCATATTAACATTTAAATACACTTTCCTTCATTAGGTACCCAGTGGCTTCTACCCCTTCATCTTTCCTAAAACTGCTATCGAAAGGTCACCCATGGCCCCCCAACTGGTTGATCCACAGACTATAGGAAGTTTCTACCCTAAAAGACTTCATTTGATCCTGCTGGTCACTGCCTCCTTTACACATAGAGGTGCCTTCTAACTCCATCCAAATCTACAATGCCTGTACAGCCCACTTGTTAAATGGTGGTTAGTCCAGAAGGACCAGAGTCAGGATCTTGGCAGAGCTAGAACCCGATAAATTGAACTGCAGTCTGGCTGTCCTACTCCAGTGTTCACTTATCACACTATACCAGAGTTCTCTGTTTTCATGGTTGTTTCCTCAGAGAAGTGGCATATCCTAAAATATAAATAGGAGGTTATTCATTATCAGTTCTGTCATATTCAGGTCCCTACTTGGAACACCTTGATGGAATCTCACTATATTTAGAATAAAATCTACATTCCTTATGCTGGTCTGTAATGCCAAAGGGTTTGGTCTTCCTGACCTTCTTTTTGTAGGTCCCTCAAATATGCCCCCCCTTGATCCAAAGTCCAAAGCCAGAAAAACTAGAATGTGTATGTTCACACAGAAGAGTATCTATCAAATCCCTGAAGAATATATGGGATAGTATGTGATACCATCTCTACAAAACTCAAAAGCAAGCAAATCTAAAAATGTATTAGCTAGGAATACCTTCTGATTCTTGTGGCAAAAATAAAGGGAAGCAAGAGAATGAGAAACTCAGTACAGGATGGTAGCAGTTTCCAGGAGAGGGAGGTGAGCCATGGGATGGCTCCAGGAAACTACATTTTCTGTTTAAGCCACATACCCTATATATACATGTAACATAATTCTTTCGTATGTACCCAGTGTTTCATAATTTAAAAAGCAATTTAAGACCAAATTTGCTGTGCCACACCATGGCTGCCTGCAACCAAACTGTAATTCAATTCTCCCTGCCCCAGCTCTAGCGACAGCAAGACCCTGCTCTCTGCTGCCAAGATCCTAGACCTCCTGGATTAACCACTGCATAACAAGTCGGCTGTTACAGGAATTGCAGATTGGAATAAAATTATGTCACCACTAATCCTTCCCGTTTTCAAAACTCTATTGTGCAGTTTCTTAACCCTTTATACACGGACCCTACTTTGCACTCGTTCAGCATATTTAGGAGACCTGCGATTCCCTTTAGCAGCCATCGTGCACTGGTTATTTTCCTAGGAGACGGAGGCTGATGGGTTGGCTGGTTCTGTACCCTTCATACCGCTTTATTTCTAGTTGAGGCACGAGTGAACCTCAGCCCAGAGCCAACTGTGTGACCTTGAGTCCCAGGAGTCCCCAGCTCTGTCCCCGTCGCCTGACATGCCCTGAGCAGTTCTGACGTCTCCCGGCCTTGCGGGATGCTTACATGTTAAAGAGCTCCCTGAGTTCCAATCGTGGCTCCCGACTCACCCACAAGCTTGACCTTGAGTAAAGGACTTAAAATGAAAATAATCATTGGAACCTCTTACTTGGGCTGTCATAAAGATTAGATAATGCACCTAGAGCAATGGCTGAATATGCTCAGTGAGGAGTAGCATATGGTAATTATCCAAGCTGACCAGAAACTGTTATCGGAGCTGACTAGAGGTAATATTATTATTATCTGAGCTGACCAGAAAGACAAAGCATAAAAACAGAGGTTGCACTGAACGATCAAAAGTCAGTGAAGTCTCAGAGAGACATAAAGTGATATCATGTGTTAGAAATGAAGCAGCCAGAGGGTCAGTAACCAGAGAACAAACAAGAGAGAAACCAAGGTCAGGTCCAAAAAGAAAAGAATGTGAAATGCAGGCTACATGGTGGTCCAGGGTCTCCCACTGAAAGGGAAGGGAGGACAGACTAAGTTGGGGATGGACAGCCTGAAATCCATGGTCACTGGCCACCAGTGCTGGGCTTGCCCCCTAGCCCCCCCCAGAAGCCTCACTCTCCAGACCCAGGGACCGAAATGCAGCATTCACCATCCCAGACTATCACTGCTAGGCATCTTGACCTGCCCTCGAACTGCATGGCACCCACCGCAGATGACAAGGACGTGGTTCAGTAGGTTGGACCTCCCATCAACCACACACCCAGGGTCAAAGCCTTATCGCTCAGTGCCACGGACCTGCAGTTTGGTCAGAAAGCCAGGGTCCCTTTGGCACCTTGCTCTACCGCCAGGCTCACAGAGGGCACACCAACCCCCTTGACTCTTTGCTTCCTCTTGGTCAGTCAAGCAGCACCAAGTCCCAGCATGGAGCTCTGCAAGGATAGTCACAGAACGCAGACCAAATCTGGATGGCTGTCCCCACCCCTCCATACATCCCTCTGTGTCTAATCCCAGAACCCAGTCGGCAGTGAGCAGGTGCCGCTGGGCAGCAGGTATGAGAGAGACCACGCAGGTTCTGGGTGAGGACAGAAGGGGAATGGAGCCCTGATCAGACACCTGTGAGCTATGGGACTTCCACGCAGTTCCTCCACATGCTCCAAGTCTGTTTTCTCAGCCATAGGACAAGAGGCATGATCCCATCACAAAGGTGCTGGGAAGGTAAATGCAATAATGCATATAAAGAGCTTAAGGGAGTAGCTGAAGGCCACAGTTCCAACGTATATTAGCTCTTCCCTTCGCTTCCTCCTCCTTTCCCACCCCCACTTCCAGAGAATTGTCACACACGATTCTGAAGGCATTCCTAGTCTCTGAAAAGAATTTCCTGGGGATTCTAGAATATAATACCAGCTTCTAAATTTCTTGCTAAATCTTCAAGCTTGCCTGTTAAAAAAAAAATTATATAAATTTTCTCATATATATATATACACACACATACATACATATATATATATATATATATATATATATGAGAAAGGCAGAGTTATGGTGTGATTAACCCTATCAGCAGATGGTAGTTTTAGTGAATCTTTGTCCAACAAGCTCCACGAGGAAGTCTCTCAACCATTTGAAATATTTCTGAAAATGAGTGAAAGCAACATAGACGTCCTAGTACTATTTCTGTGTCACTGTGACCTGTCACATGATGGCGATAAAACTTGCTAATCAGGACACTCTTGAAGAAGAGCAAGATTGCCCAGAAAGATACCAAACTTCTTACAGCAGCTACTGTAATTCAGGCAGGAGAGTGTTGGCAGAAAGACAGACAAATCTACAGAATAGAGAACTCAGAAACACATATACGACAAGAGGTGGCAATGGGCAAAGAGGACCTATTCAATAAACGGTACTGGGACCATCATTTATACAGATTTTTAAAAACAACACTGGATATATACTTCACACCATACACTGGACATTTTTTAAATGGTTATTAAGAACCTAAAGGAGAGCAAGTAAAACGTTGAGATTTTTTAGATGGAAATTTTTTAAACCTATGACCTTGGAGGAGAGAAGGATTTCCTCAAACACAGAAGAGTCCTAACTAATAGAAAAATAGAAATTCTACTGTAAGAATTAAGAATGCCTATTCACTATAAAACTCCAAAGAGAGTAGAAAAGACAAGCCAGTAATTGGAGGAAGAGAGATGTTCATGGTCCATGTCACTGACAAATAACTGAACATACAAACAAGAAAAATGACAACTGAATAGACAAGAACTATTTCCAAAAGAAAGATCAACAGCCAATAGCCATGTGAAAAGCTATTCAAGCATGTGAGGAATCAGAGAAATGGTAATTAAAGCTACAGTGAGATTTTATGTTACATCCCTCAACTTGGCAAAAAAATTAGTGTCTGACAATGTCAAGTACAATAAAGACGTAGAGGAAGCAGAATTCTTACACAGCACTGGTGAGAGAATCTGCTGGGAAACAGTTTGGCATTATCTTGTGAACATGACCACTCCCATACTCTACAACCCACTAAGTTCCTTTCTAGGTATAGATCCTAAAGAAACTCTTGCACATGTACCTAAGATGACATTTATGAGACTGTTCATAGCAGCTACTTAAAAAAAAAAAAAGAACAATCTAATGATGGGCAATAGTTTGTTATTTGTTTACAAAATGAAGTACTATACACTTGTGCAAATAAATGACCTATAGCAACCAACACTGGTGTGAACCAATGAGAAACAATGTTCAGTGAAATTAACAAGTTGCAACAGAATACATTTATAGCATGAGAAATCCTTTTTAAAGCTCAGAAACAAGCAAGTAACACATACATAACATGGTTTTAAAAAAATGGGAAAAGCAAGAAAATGAGAAAAAAAAAATTCAGGCTAGATATTATCCATTGGAAAATGAGAATTTCCATCAGGAAAAAGCTCCCAGGGGGAGCAGGCAATGCTTCTTAAATTGGTGGGTGTGCTCACACATTTTCAACTTACTGCTAGCTTTTATAATTTACATATCTGTGGCATTATTTTGAATATGTAAAGCTTAATAATGCTGAAAAGAATTTTAAGATCCAATTTGCTATTCGTATCATGTCCCCAAATCACAGAGCAACCCAAAGCAGACAGCCGACTTTATTGTGTAGTAGCCACATCAGAAGGACTCAGGCAGATACTGTCAGAAGGAGAGCAAAGAAATACTCTAACAGGCTCCCAAACCAGGCTCCATGCTTTGAGGTTGATGAGGAGGTACTATTTTGAAAGGATAGCATAACATATACTGAAGCCTATCTTCTTATTTACAAAGAGATCTAGTTAGTTTATCTGCAAAAAGCTCTGGTGATCTCAATAAATATCAAAATATTATTTCTTCCCCTATAATTAAACATCTGACACACATCTATTCCCACCATTAACTTGTGTCAGACACACTTTTCCTGAAATACTGTGTGTTCTTGAACCTTCTACGACACTCTCATGCAAATTTCAGTAACATCTTCATGAGACCCACGGCAGTCAAATACAAAATAAGGGTGTGCAACCAACTGTATCAAATGTCCATATTTTCCCTGGGATCCCAAGCAAAAAGTTAACACCCTGCAGTGTTAAAGACTTCTAACTCTTTTAAAAACCCGTCGTTCCCCAGATACAGAAAGTACTAATGGTTTGATCAGGAATGGGACAAACCGGATAGTTAACTGAAATTATAAAGTAATACTCTAAAAAAAACCTGTGATATTAAAGTTTGTTTTTCAAAATAGCAAGACTTGCATGTCTCAAAACCTAGGGTTTGCTTATTTCAAATAATACTCAGTGTAACTAAGTGACAGAATCCAATAGAATCGCCTTGCAGCCACTTCTGTGATTTTCGTAAAAGGAGAACCATAACTATTTATATAGGATAGTATATTTTTGTTTAAGATTTTACTTATTTGAGATAGAGCAAGAGTGAGAGAAAGAGAGAGAACAAGCAGTGCGGAGCGGCAGGCAGAGGGAGAAGCAGGCTTCCTGATGAGCAAGGAGCCCAACTCGGGCCTCGTTCTCAGAACTACGGGATCGTGACCTGAGCTGAAGGCAGACACTTAACGGACTGAGCCACCCAGGCGCCCCCAGGATAGATTTTAAAGCAGGAACCACTGTCAATTGTAATTAGACAAAATTATCTGAGAAAATTTTATAACCTGAATGTGAGTGAAATAACACTTGCCATTTATCTGAGTCAACAGGAAATCATTATCATTCAAAAATTAACTTCCCAACCTATCATATCTACAATGTGCCTGATACTGACAGTGATAATGCTACAGAGCCCAAAAGGAGAAGACCCACGATGGGCTTTCGAAATTACAACTGTCAATATAGGAAAGAGATCCTATTAAGAGGCCCTTTTGTTGTGCTGGCTGGGGCTGTCTTAGTTATCAGGGCACTCTGCTTGGAATACAAAATAATTTTAGCTTCAAAATATTTATTCTGGTTTTGAGGACTGCTGGAATAGACTGCTCTGCTCTCTTGCTGGCAAGATCTTTGCCCAGGTCCTTCCAAAATGGCTACTACACAAGAAAGCTGTCTGCTCTGGATTGCTCTATGGTTTAGGACATGATATAACGGCAAATTTGATCTTAAAGCTCTGTTCAAAGTCATTCAAAATTATACAGAAGCTATGTCACAGGCATTAAGAATGCTGCTTTATATTCCAAAAGAATTCACATCAACGGTTCCATTCTCCCTACTAGAACAAGTACGACACAACCAGTTCGAATATATTATAGATGCACATGTGAGCATGGGTGTAAAGGAGGGAGGTATAGAGAGACAGATACACACCAAGCAAAAAAATACCTACGTGGGTTACGGGCAGGACTCTAAATACTAAATGTTCTAAAGGCCAAATGAGAAAATAAACCTGGAAGGCTTCCAACAGACTGGCATGTATCACAGCAGGTTCCAGAGGAACCACATTTGCTATTTTAAGATCCACCATAAGGAAAATAAAGAAAAAATTATTTCTGAAAAATATACGAAAAATTCAAGAACTAGAGCATATAATTAAGGTGCCCCAGGGGACACTATCTAGATTGAATGTGGTATGTGAGATTATACGGTAGATAATATGTCTATAAAATGTAATGCAAACGAGACATAACATTTTTTAAATAAAAATAGGAGCCCTCAGGAGTATTATAAGACTTGCATATTCAAATGCTGTGCATCAGCACATGATTCATGTAGAAGTGATGATACATTATTAATAAGACGAAGGCTTTGCAATCATAAAGGCTGACTCATGATCCTATACTTAAAATCTGAAGAAAAATATTTGTTAAGAAATGTTGCGAACAGAAAACCTTAACTAAGACAGCTTTTTTAACCTTCAGTGATTAACTTAGGTAAGTCAGTGACTTGGTTCTTTTTAAGTGGAGGCTACCCTTTCCCTTACTAGTCAAAGATTTTATAAATGTGGGGCACCTGGGGGGCTCATCTGGTTTAACGTTCAACTCTTGATTTTGGCTCAGGTCATTATTTCGCTTTTGTGGGATCTAGTCCGGCCTCGGGCTCTGTGCTCAGTGCAGAGTCTGCTTCAGATTCTCTCTCTCTCTCTCAAATAAATAAAATCTTTAAAAAAAAAAAAAAAGATTTTACAAATGCTACTTAATCCCCATCCTGTATCATCATTAGAGTATTTCTAACAGCATGGTCTAAAAGAGCCCCATTATGAGATTACTCCTAACTATTTAGTACAAATTAAATGCATTCTCCCACTCGGCTGACGGCGAAAAAGCAGCAGGTAGATTAGAGCATGAGATTGGTAAATTTCAGATTCAGTCTAATGTTAAAATAAAGAACTAGGTAGGTAACTGCTGTTCATTCTCTTGAGTGCTAGCACAGCGAAGCACCACAGCTGGGGGAGTGAGATAAACCCCAAGTGGGTTCAGCACAGGCTGAGAGCAGGGGTAGGTACAGCAGGTGGGCGGGCGGTGAAGGGAGGTTCCTAAGTATGAAAGACCAACACACAGAGAGAGAGAGAGAGAGAGAGAGAGAGAGAGAGAGAGAGAGTAGGTGCATTTGAACTCAAAGTTCAGTTTAAAGGGAACCTTGTTTAGAAGCAAGGACTAAAGATGATGCCTTATAGCTAGACAGAAACCAGATCACCAACAGCGTTATGAGCCAGCTCAATATTAGCAAGAATATACTGGCTGTTTACAATCTTTTAATACTACCACTAACCTGAGGACAGATTAAAACTCAAAATACTTGAGGGAAACTCCGAGCCACACTGCTTTATTATAAAGGCTCCACTCATGGTTTAACCCATTAAAAACCTTCTGCTTAAACTACATTGAATGATAAAAAATGAAATATTTTTAATTCTCATGATGCTGAACACTCTACCATAATCAAGTATCCTTGGAATGATCTCTGAAATTGTTAATCTTTTACCACAAAGGTCGACTCTCTCTTAATGAGTCTGTCCAATTCTCTAATGCCTACACAGCAATTAAGAATCATGCATATTATCTACAATAGCCAAATTATGGAAACAGCTGGGGTGTCCATCGACTGATGGATAAAGATGTGTGTGTGGGCATGCGTGTACACACACACACACACACACACACACACAGTGGATTATTACTCAGCCATAAAAAGAATGAAATCTTGCCATTTGCAATGACATGGATGGAGCCAGAGAGTATAATGCTAAGTGAAATAAGTCAGAGAAAGACAAATACATATGATTTCACTCATATGTGGAATTTAAGAAACAAAACAATCAAAGGGAAAAAAAAAAACAGAAAGAGGCAAACCAAGGAACAGACTCTTAACTACAGAGAACAAACTGATGATTACCAGAGGGGTAGGGGTGGGGGACGTTTTAAATAGGTGATGAGATTAAGGAGGGCACTTGTGATGAACACAGGGTGTCCTGGAAGTGCTGAATCACTCAGTTCTACACCTGAAACTAATTTAACACTGTATGTTACCTGGAATTTAGCTAAAAATTTAAAACGAAAAGAATCATGAATAAATGGGGCGCCTGGGTGGCTCATCGGTTGAGCGTCTGCCTTCAGCTCGGGTCATGGTCCCGGGGTCCTGGGATCGAGCCCCACATCAGGGTCCCTGCTCGGCGGGAGGCCTGCTTCTCCCTCTCCCACTCCCCCTGCTTGTGTTCCCTCTCCCGCTGTCTCTCTCTCTGTCAAATAAAATCTTAAAAAAAAAAAAAAAGAATCATGCATAAAAGCTGCCTGTGCCCTCTACAGAGAAAGAAACCAGTAACTCCCGAGGTGGACGACTGCCACCTGACCCTGCTACTCTCTCCTGCAACTCCTCTTGACTCATGGTCAGTGTGTGTTGTCAAAGAAGTAACCACAGCAACATTAGGAGCTGACAGTCCTGGAGAGCAGGCTTCGTGCAGGACCTCACGTCACACATACCGCCTGTAACTCACCACTGCCCAGGGAGATGGGTTCTATTCTACCCATTCTTGTTTTACAAACGGGGACATTAAGGTTTGGAGAGATTAAGTAATATGCCCAAGACACACAGCTAATAGCAAAAGTGCCAGGCCCCAGACCAATGGTCTTCAGTCTCAAACCCCAGGAGGAGCAGTCAGCCATGAAGCAAGACACTAGAAAACTGTGGTAATGCTTCCTTTTTCTTCTCAGAACCGCATCTAACCCGGTCTGGGTACACTGAGCTGCTAAGTAAAGAGTCATTAGTTGAATCTAATTATCCATAGCAAGGCACCTGGTTTCAAGTTGGTCTTGCTGAACTTCATCTGAAAAGTCAGGTCAATAATACCTTGGTGGTAGGGGCACCTGGGTGGCTCAGTCGGTTAAGCATCTGCCTTCAGCTCAGGTCATGATCCTGATGTCCTGGGATCGAGTCCTGTATTGGGCTCCCTGCTTGGCAGGGAGTCTTCCCTCTGTCCCCCCACCCCGTGCCCCTGCTCATGCTCGTGTGCTCTCTTTCAAATAAATAAAATCTTTAAAAAATATATTAATACCTTAGTGGTAATAATAACCTTATGAAAGTTACCATGAGGATTAAGTGGGCAAGAAGATTACTCTGATGCACAAAACCAGCCTACAGCCCCTACAAGCAGCTCTCTGACATTGGATCTCCCACGACCTTGAACACAGTGAAGAATCTTACCTAGGATGCAAGTCTATCATTCTATCTATCTATCTATCACGTCTATCATTCCGTGTATACAGCATGGCATGCTGCAAATGACTATCCCAGTAAGGGGAAATGGAGATTCCTCGGGAACCTCCCTAGGGCCCCATAGTCGCATTTATACCTAGATGATGGGGTCGTTCCTCCTGCTCCAACATTCTACAATGAGCACTTAAATAAGTCAGTAAAACCGGTCTTCCCAGAAGCATTCCAGGGCAAAAGAAGATTTGGTAAACTTATTATTTTTTTTTTTTTTTTTTTTGCTTTTCACATCTCTTATTACCCCTCCTAATCGAAGTATTCTATTCTGGCTTCACTGGCTTTAGGAGGATGCTGTACTCATTGGAGTACTGGTCTTCCGCTTTCCAAAGAGAGATCAGAATAGGTGTTTAGAATGAAAGCAGTTTTAAAATCATCAGCTCTTGGGGCGCCTGGGTGGCTCAGATGGTTGGGCGTCTGCCTTCGGCTCAGGTCATGATCCCGGGGTCCTGGGATCGAGCCCCGCATCAAGCCCCGCATCGGGCTTCTCCCTCTCCCTCTGCCTCTGTCCCTGCTCATGCTTTCTCTCTCTCTTTCTCTGTATCTCTGTCTCAAGTGAATAAATAAAATCTTAAAAAAATTTTTTTTAAATCATCACCTCTTTTGTTTCCTGTGCACACTGGCCTATGAACACTTGAATCTCACCTATGACCTCTGAAATCATGCCTCCCACAGATGCTAACCTGTATTCACCTTGATCCACCAATGGAGGCTAGGTTAACAACAGAAAGCTGTGTCTGGATCCATGCCTGAGAAGCGAAAGGAGTTTCACCTACCCAACCACAAATAAAAGCCCAAGTCTAGTGAAAGAGCTTACTGATTAAATTCATCTTTTATAGCTATACTTTAAGAACTTAAAGAGGAACGAGATCTCTTCCAACAGAACAAAATCCACAGTGCTTTCATGACGCCCCAATATTAGTGCTCAACATGGAGACCATTAAAGCCAGACTGATGAGCTCTCTATGCTCTTCTCAAAGGTCTCCAGTTGTAAAGGCAGAGCCTAGCCAGCCTGCTGCTTAGCAGACACGGACGTCAAGGCAAATAGAGCCAAGGTCCAGGACACGCAGTGCTGAGAAGAATGGAAAGTGCTTTTAACCTCATGGGAGCAAAGCAGAGAACCCCGGAAGTGAAAGCATGGATATTCCAATGACAAAATGACTTCTGTTTGCATTGAGCTCTGTGATCTTCAACTTGGGAAGCAAAAGCACAGTACCACTGATTGTGCTAAATCAAACTCTGAAGCCATGGGGGAAGGAGAGATGAATCTACCACAGCCTTTTTCTAAACCACTGCTCTGCCTAATTAGAGAAACTCTGATGAATGCAGGTTTTGAATAGTAAGTTCTAGACAAGTCTTACTAGAGATTTTTGCTGGTCCCTAGATAATATCTGATAATATTTTGGTAGTACAAAAGGCTAACAGCCAGAGTATCAACAGGTGGGTTACCTAGGACACCGAGCTACGAAGGTTTCTAACACCTAGGAAGGAAATGAGTACATGGAAGGGAGATAAAAATCAATCGTAGGCATCCTGATCCAGATGTTACCATCACTCCCATGTTTCCTCTGGAGGTGGTCATCAACAGGACAGGCTCAGTGAGTTGTAAATGTGTGGCCAAATGTGTGCTTAAAAATAAGAAAAATCCGGGCGCCTGGGTGGCTCAGTTGATTAAGCGACTGCCTTCGGCTCAGGTCATGATCCTGGAGTCCCGGGATCGAGTCCCGCATCGGGCTCCCTGCTCAGCAGGGAGTCTGCTTCTCCCTCTGACCCTCCCCCCTCTCATGCTCTCTCTCTCTCATTCTCTCTCTCACATAAATAAATAAAATCTTTAAAAAAAAAATAAGAAAAATCCTCTATGTCCATAAACATTATTCTGTTTCACTCATATGGGAATTACTTCATGCCAAAGATGGACATTCTAGAGCAGAGTATTTTAAAACTTTTTTTTTCTTAATAGGAGGACCTATTTTCAAGAAAAGTTCACCCATTTGGCTCCCCCTCCTCTCTACCATAACCAATATCCCTCCAGGAACCTCCAAGAAATCCCACAACTACTTAGAACACAGATTAAAATCACAGGGGACATGCATACCACTCTCCTTCCCCGACACCCACACCTGCACCCACACCCACACCTGCACCCGCTTCTACATCTACACCTTCAGTTACACCTGCTCCTACACATAGGCTTACACTACTCTGTTTCCCAGAACCACTTTCAAGTTCAGGCAGGTTGTGTTTTTACATCAGCTGTATCTTCATCCAGCTTTGCAACACGGGAACTCAACATGTGACTCTAAGTTATAATCACTGTTTTGAAAGATTTTCTCTATCCAGAGGATAATAACCTCTTTTGCTTCCTAATTTGTCTCTTTACAAAGCACTTTAACAAGATTTTTTTTTTTTAAAAATCAGCTTCTTATGAGGGTGAAATGAGATGAAATATATACTCTTATTACCTACAAAGCTGTTTCTCTTTAGCCACATTTTATAATTAGCCCAACCAGTCTTCTGCAAGCCATTGACAACCCCCAGACCACCTGCTGAGGCTGAGGAGACTTAACTGCTCTAAGTGTTGTAACAGTTCAAGTCCTCATTGGAGTGGCTTGAACACACTGGATATACTTCTACAACAATGGCCTCCGACCTGCCAAGCTTCTTCCCACCTGACAGCTTGGCATTTGCTGCTTCTCTGTGTGGAAGGCTCTTCCCTTAGATATTTTCAGGGCTGGCTCTTTTTCATCACTCATGACTCAACTCAAATAGCACCTCCACAGAAATGAATGAATGGATCAACCTGCCTACAATGCCGTCCTCCTCTTACCCCCAAACTCCATGTTGCTCTTTCTCTCATTACTCTGCTGTTCTTCTTCAAAACAATATCCCCACCTTCAATTCTCTTGTGCACTTATTTTGTTCACTGTCAGAATCTTCCCATCTTCCAAGGTAGGCTTCCCATGGAGAAGGGTGTTTGTCTATTTTCTTCACCCACTGAATCTAATCCCAGCAACTAGAATAATGACTTGACCCAAAAAGCACTCAACCAATGTATAAAGGGGAAAGTCCGAACTATAGCTAAATCAATATTAAACAGCTATTTTAGAGGAATTTTTAGATATGAAGTTTTATGTGGTGTCTAACAGTTAACAAAAGGTAGGATTTTAAGTAGCATTCACTCTTACAATTTTCACTAAAAAGCATATTCATGCCTTTAGTAGGTGAATTATCCTTACAACAAAAATCTACCTACGTGCAAACGGTACAATTATTTCTAAGACTCCAAGCAGATCTGCTTACTTGATCATTTTGTGCTTAAAATATTACAATTACATTATGCATTCAGAAATGTGAAAGTAAAATTCCATTCATATTTACTTTAAAAACCCAGCAAGAAATTAGAAGTATATTTCACCTGGTAAAAAAAAAGCAACTGCACACAGAAGCCCATTTGTATCATAAGCAGCCAAGGCAAAAACAAAATGATATTTTGGTGTGTGGGGGGAAATTAAATTAGAAATCTGATTAGATGACATTTAGAAAGTGATGAATGCATGTTCATCCTAACTATAATTTAATAACAGTTTAATATTTTATGCAATAACAGACAGCTCAGTCTATCATTATCAAAAGAAAGAAGAAATCACTATGGCGTATCAAAGGTACTTAAAATTTCCATTCTTATTATGGAAGACCCAAAGATTTGGAAAAAAAAAAGTCATAGAGTAAACTATCTCAAATGAAACATTTAATCAACTCTGCTCTTTTTGGAAGACTAAAGAATAAAACAAAAACAGAATAATCAATAGCCAAATTTTTTCCAATGGTCTGGGCACCATGGGGAGGAGAGAACTGAATAGACTTAGATATCCGGTACTTACATCCCAGTATATTTAAATTAGCATACTAAAATATCAAAAGGCAAAATCACTTTTAACCATCAAATTAAATCTAGAGCTAGTACAGAGCATTTAACATCGGAAAACAGGACAAACGGAATGGCAGTCAGCTCTGCTGTTCCTTGCATTGGCAAACAAAATTAGCAAAGACAGATCACTGAAATCTAGAGATTTCGGATTACCCCATGTAAGTTTTTCCCCGAACTATAATCAAGTCTTATGCACTACACATATTTTCACCTCCATCCTCATAAGGCACTGATAGTTCTCTCACAGAAAGGCTGAAGAAAAGGTGATGTAGAGGACAAGTCGTCTTTGGAAATCTATCAAGATCAGACCCATTTTTCATAAAGCTTCATCCCTAATGAAATATTTCATGAGTCATGCCCAGAGGAACCTGAGAAGGACAGCACTGGCCCAGAGTGGGGCTAACATCCACCCTCTGCTCGGCAACTGGCCAGGTTCCCATCCAGGCGGGATGCACACAGACCACCTACAGGTCAACTGAGTGAACACCAAGCCTCTCTTTACACACTGTGCCAGCTACCCGCTCCAGCCCGCCCCAGTCGCCAGGACTCCTGGTCTCCTAATGTCAGTATCCCAATGCAGTTTCCCTTTAGCTGGGGGGTATCCAGGAAAAGAACTATTCTTGTGGTTTTTTGTTTTAAGAGCAAGAAAGTCAGCCTGTATCTAGAATCACAGCTTTCAAAAAAAAGAAAAAAGTACAGCTTTCAAAAAGCAATCACCATGGGCTCCCTCTATGCAAACCGATATTACAGAACTACACGGATGCCCTGATTTAGAGAAAACGACTACTGACAGACTGCATTGCTTACTCCTGGTCTTCCAGGCAAGAAGGATCAAGCTATCACAATTCATCAAATCGAAAAAAGTTATAGCACACCAAAGGATCCTCACCCTTGTGCCCAGAGATATTACTCAGCAAAACTGTCCTCACTGGAGACAAGCTGCTAATGCAGGCTTTGTTCCTCTAAGAAAAGCTGGACCACTCTTCTCTTCGATGGGAGGCCCCTACTCGAACCGTATGTCGACTTTTTACTGGAAGATGGGAATTGTGAGGGTTTACACATCGTTCTGGTGCTCTCTCGTGATGGTTAACAATCACGCTTCTCTCCTCTCTTTCCCAGATGGAGAGTCAACCCCTGGCAATCTCCAGAAGGACAGACTCCTAAAGCTGCCAGCAGGGATTCACCAAAACACCACTGCAGATATCCGCAGTCTGTTTCATCAAATATTCAACAAAGCCGGCTTTGGAAATCAAACAAGAAAGCTTTGGTTATAGCTTCTTTGGACCATCTTAGAATGCTGAGTGCTAATAGCCAGTCCGCGGTGACGAGGATGGTTTTGTTTTAGTGTATTTGTTGCATCATTACTTTTCAGTATGTTTTTGTTCAAACCCAGATAAAGACATTTAGCTTCATCGCGTGCAATTTAATGTCAAGCACAGGCTCTGGTGACTACTGATTTTCTCGTTAAGTCCTGCTATACAGAGACTGAACCCGAGGCTCCAGAACCTAACCAGCACACCCTGATGTTTTTCTTTTCTCATCTCTGAACTGATACGTGAGGCTGAGGCAGCAAATGCTCTAAGCTCCACAGACCTTCTGCACTGCAGTACAATCTGTAACTACAGTCACAAATGCTCTCTTATGCCCAACTGGCAACATGAAATCCAGGTGTGCCACAGAATTACCATTTTCTTAAATACTTGTTAACATGATTCAATAACGTAACCCGTCTAAAAAACCTACATAGTTAGATTTTACCTGCCTCTCAACAGTCGACCCTGTTCACTCATTTTAGAATACAGGGCTAATTTCACTTAGAGTTTTGCACTTAAAAAAAAAAAAATCTTCCAAATAATTTAAAAACCTGGGTTCCATCCCTGACAGACTTCAGTCTGAATACCATTGTCAACAGTAGCAAATCACAAATTTCAAAAAAGACCATCCATGTGTACAAATGTTTCATATGCATCAGAAAACAAAATGCTTAATTGGCTCATCTTTCTGCCTCCAAAAACATTCATGCCTCAAGTATCTGTTTTATTGCTGGTGTCGTCTAATACAATTTTCAAAAGACTGTTCACAAATAATATCAGGTAATCCAGGGGAAGATGGCAAAACACCCAGGTGTTCTAGGTGAGGTGACTGGCACCTGGACCTAGGAAGCTAAGCTCCCAGGATCACAATGGCCGGCCCCATAAAATCACATGCTGACAAGCGAAGTGGGGCCCACAAGGGACACCCACACTTCTGTGGGAGGTATGGCATGAAGACCACCCTCACACAGTTTCCCATTTTGAAGTTTTAATAATAAAAGAATATTATTTAAAATATATTAATATTGAGTAATTTGGGGATAGGCAGTTCATAATTTACCCCAACCTTAAGAAGCCCAGAGCCCTATCTTTGACAGTCTCAAAATTTGTAATTCACAAATCTGTTTCTATGGTGCTTTCAAATGAAGCTACTCAGAAGCAAAGAGATGTTGATCCATTTTAAGAGGTTTCATCTCTATTCAACAGGAATTTGTACATGAATTTGTTAAAGATACTTAAGATTCTCCTGAAAATAAACTCATTTCTATCATGTTACTGATTTTCAACCATATAGCACTTCCCCTCACTGTCCTGCCTTGCCCATCAGTATGCTCATTCCAGGAATGAAAAGCAAAATGAATAATAAGTAACATGAGACCTAAAGCAGTAACATGGCAAATAATTTTCTGAAACATATTCTGACACAGGGCCAGATTATTTCATGATTTTCAATCAATTGTAACAGGCACAGGGGGTATGGACAGGAGCTAAACAGAGCTCTGAGGATTCTGGTGGGGGAAAAAGGGGGGTGTGGAGATGTGGGGAACTGCCTTTTGAGAGTTAGCACACAGAGTAGAAGAAAATAGTTAAAAAAAAAAAAAAAGATAAGCAAAAATCAACTTAAAAGCCCTTTGGCCTGAACTAGATTGTATTTATAAACTTAACTACAGAAAGCCTATCTGTCAAAAAGGTAAAGGAGTCCTGGGAGTCCTTGATTCCAAACCCACCAAGCACCCTTTGGCTTAACTGCCAGAAAGGCTTCGGCTGACCAGCATGGCGTAGGCCAGCAATCCGGCCACTCGATGTCATGGCCTCCAACTGTCACCTTCTATGCGGCACATGTCATTATCTGATAGTTCTCTTGGCCTTTTATTTATGTGTTGCCTGTCTCTGCGCCCTCACCCGGCCTCCCTCTCGGCACACCCTACAATGTGGGTCCTGTTCACAGTGTACCCAAAGAGCCTAAAATTGTTTGATCATGTGGCTTGCCGAGTCCACAGCTGGGCAGCTGCAAATATCCAGTCCAGCTGATGGTAACGTTTCTCCATGACAGTTAACAAGTCAATGCTCTAATGGCATTCCTCAGTTTTGTGAGCTTTCTGAATGTGAGGCAGTGAATCTGATTCACTCCAGGACACTCATAAAATTATTTTTCAGATCCTGCAAGAGGCAAAGCCAGACCTCCACTCCCACCCGCCTCCATCAACAACCTGGGGGGCAGGTGACTCACAAAGGCAGCCCCTCTGCCCCTTTGCTGGCCTCCTCCACCTTTGAGCCTATCAACGTGCACACAGACAAATGGTTTTATCTTACATCCAGTGGCTGAAGCAGATACCCAATTCCTGACCTGTCAAATGTGAATCAAATCTTTGTGGTAAGCTAACACACTCGGGAGTTAACAAGCAAATAGTTGGTACTCCAGGTCCCTCTTTTGTCTGGTTTTCAAACGGAAAGACCAATTCGCCAACATCAAAAATTAACGATGTAATGTATGGTGATTAACATAATAAAAAATAAATTAATTAATTAAAAGGGAAAAGAGAATTACTTACTTACACATGAAGGGAGGCACCAATGTGTGCATGGACATAGTCCAAGTACAGTCATAAAACCTGCAGTGTTTAGGTCAGTAATTCCCAAGGGAAACCCAAGGGGTCTGGAGCTTGCCCATGCACACCTTGTGCTTTCTGGAAAACACTTGACAGGGGCAGGGGTCGGGGGGTGGTTTGCCCACTGTAATCTCTTCTACAGCTTCTAAGGAATGCTATTAATGGAAATGTGGCATGGCATATCCTTTAAGTGGATAAAAAGAAGGAACCACGCATTAACTCTGAGTGTAGGTGTGTGGTTAAAGGTATTTAGAAGTCTCTGTTGGTGGAGAGCCTTGGTATGGGTGCTTGTGGGTTCCCACTGAAAAGCTGAAAGAGGAACAGATCTCAGGCCAGAGTCTACTGTTGCCCCATCTCTGCCTCTGTCAAGTAAAAGGCATAAATAATAACCCTAATATCAAATACCCCTGGGTTTACCACTGGATAAACAAGATGGAGCATTTCTGGCTGACCCCTGTTTCCACTGAAGTAACAGTTGTAGAAATAAATAATTTACACCAGATGAACCCTCTGCTCCTTGGATGTTCTAGAACTACTTCTCAGCCACACCCTTGTAACAGCCAGATTAGACTCCTGGAGAAAACTGTCACCCTACCTACAGATGGTTTAGATAATGAGATGTTCATTGCACTTTATTTTTCCAACTGGCATAACCATCCTACTGAAACACTGTTCCACTATACAATAGGGTAAGTACCCTTCTGCTTTACAATAGTCCTGTTTCCCTCATTTAAAAGAGCCCTGAGTTACACTCAACATACAACTAACTCCGTTTTTACTAGATAAGTGGAAAAAAAAGGGAGATTCTGGAACTGTAGTCTATGCTACCTCGATACCTACTAAATAGTAAATGGATTCAATTCATGATGTTCTGTGGATATACTAAGCCTGGAGCCTTTAGGGGTGGCAACCTTTGATCAAATTAAGTACCAGAAATGGTAAGAACTCAGCAATTTAAGAGGAGAATCATGGTTTCCCAACATGTGATGTGAGGACCCAAAGGGGACCCCAGGGCTCCACACATCATCTCTTTGCCAACCACGTGTTTATGTGAGGCTATATTTTCTTCAAATACTTCAAGTACCTTAAGTAGCATACCACAACAGACTGAACACAAAAAGCAGATCTAAGATCCAGTTGTCTTCTCTCAAGCCAAACATTAGAAATTAACAAAGTTCTAAAATAATGTTATTCTTCTCACTATTTTTAATTGTTTCATTAAGAGATATGTTACTTACGGGCGCCTGGGTGGCTCGGTCGTTAAGCGTCTGCCTTCAGCTCTGATCATGATCCCAGGGTCCTGGGATCAAGCCCCCCATCAGGCTCTCTGCTCAGCAGAAAGCCTGCTTCTCCCTCTCCCACTCCCCCTGCTGTGTTCCCTCTCTGTCTTTCTCTCTGTCAAATAAATAAAATCTTAAAAAAAAAAAAAGAAATGCTACTTATGTTAATATGATTTTAACTGTTTAAAATGATTAATATCTCTTTTATTTTCTAACACAGTAAATATTGGTAACTGTAATTCACATAAACAAAACCTCTTCAAAACCTTCAATTTCTTAGCATAAAAAAGAACCACTTGAAGAACCACTGACTTAGAACAACTCTAGAGCCAACTAAGTGAAGCCTGCTCATTGGTATCACCTAGTCCAAAAAATTAGCCTACTGGCATTTCTACATCTTTAAGACCAAGTGTGTCTGCAAAACAGAGAGGCATCAAATGCTAGTTCCCTTACCCTCCTTTTCTCTTCAGAAAAACAAACCACAACAACAACAAAAAAGGATTTTAAAGAATTATATCTTTATGAGGTTCTATTTTTGAAACGGCAATGTGACTTTTCTACCATACTTATATAATACAAGTACCAAACAGAGCTAAAAAGGTTAAGGCTGAGGCCAATTACATTTAAGACCTTTTATTTTATAGTAAAAGCAACTAATGATGCCACTGCTTTAAATGTGGAAAAAATTAAGTTATCCATGTCAAGAGTCCCTCATGTGGCTAGCATACTCAGATAATCATGTATCATGGTACTTGAGTATTTCAGACGTTTGAGAACAGTTATGTTGGCATTTTCCTGTAATGTGTGATTTCATTTCCTATCAAAATTCTAGTACTCAAACATTTTTTTCATATAATCCAAATATTTTATTAAAGGAAAACAAGAGCAACTGATAATCAGAACCTACTGGCTAATGTTCATCAAGTCTAAACATGCTTTTGGTCATCAGATATTCGTTAAGTTTAAATTAACTGTGTTAGTTAAATTTGAAGAGGGTTTCAGTCCTCACATCCCTAATTATCTCTATTTAGCCTTTTTTTAAGCACCTTGATGACAGACTTTAAGGTTACTCCTGGCAGTGGGGGAATGTTACATGACACTGAAGTCCCATAAAGATTTCTTGAATGTATTATGTCATTATGTGATGGCATGATTATTCTGTATCAACATACTATATCCAGTTACAAATGCCAGCCTCATAAGTGATCCACAAAAAGAATAAGCTGGGTAACCCGCTTCCTCACCCCATCTTCCCCAGAAGAAGCTGTATACCAGTTTGGAAAACCAATTCAGACACAGTAGGATACTAAGGAGTGACAAAACAGCCAACACTCCTCACAAGCCCAGAGGATGCTTCAAATTCATCTTGTTTGTAACAATAAAGTAAAATCCTAATCAAATACATAGTATAACCAGCAATCCATCTGGTCGCACTTGGTTTTCAGATGCTTAGCCTCTTTATCTCTAACATCCGCATGCATACTCCACAGCTCAAACAAATGATTCCTAATCTTTAAAAATCAGAATCTCCTAATACAGCACTCCATGCAATGTGGAACTTAGTTATCTACTAAGCAAGTTTAAATCAGAGGATTTCATAAATGCCTCTCAAGAAAACAACTGCATTGGACAATAAAACTCTCAACAAAAATCCCATCATGAGTCTAACATACAGGACTGTGCATAAGCCCCCTGCAGTCTTACTATGTTTCTATATGTGCAAATAATTAACAACATATAAACTGTAATGGTTTAGAATTAAGTTGCCAAGAATAATTCTTTATCAGTTTTCAGAATCAATTCTTAGTTTCTTGTTTTGCTTTATCATGGGGGGCGGGGGTGGGCAGCACATGGAAATCCCTAGTTTAGACCAGTCACCTTGAGCTTGTAAAATCTTACCTTCCCAGAAAATATCTATAAAGATCAATGACAGGTTGTCAGTAGACATTAGTAAAATGGACCACTCCATTAACAATAGGATGAAGATAGATTCAGACACTCAGGACTACACTCTCAAACATCCCTTCCATTAAAAAAAAACAAAACAAAACACACAAACATTTGTTTCAAGTTCAAAACAAGGACTCAGATCAGAAAAAAAAAAAAATTAGATTTCACTGTCTTTCAAGATGGCAAAATCTAGATAACCTAATAGAAAAGAGCATCACTTCATATTAGTGATCAGTAGAATTTAAGAATTACAAACAATATTTCAGAAATAAGCAGTACCGGGCTCCCTGCTCTGCGGGAAGCCTGCTTCTCCCTCTCCCACTCCCCCTGCTTGTGTTCCCTCTCTCGCTGTGTCTCTCTCTGTCAAATAAATAAATAAAATCTTTAAAAAAAAAAAAAAAGAAAAAAAGAAGGAGTAAAATGAAATTGAAGATCATGATAAAATTGTTGACTATATTGGCATTTGGTCTAAAAACTGACAATCTTTTGTTTCTAAAAAATATTACTAAGGTGGGGCGCCTGGGTGGCTCAGATGGTTAAGCATCTGCCTTCGGCTCAGGTCATGATCCCAGGGTCCTGGGATCGAGTCCCGCATCGGGCTCCCTGCTCCTTGGGAGCCTGCTTCTCCCTCTGCCTCTCTCTCTCTCTCTGTCTCTCATGAATAAATAAATAAAAAAAATCTTTAAAAAAAAAAATATTACTAAGGTGTATACTCCAGACCCTAATGCAATTAATATGAATAGTACATAGAAACTTGTTTTATAAATTGAATGACTTTATCCCAATATTAAATTATTCTTTAGTGTTAAGATAATACAAAGATTCCACTACTAATAAAGTATGTGTTTGTCAAATATTGATTGTCAGAGTCTTTAGGACTCATGTAAGATTGTTCTAGTAACACGCGTTACTCCTCATTCCATTAGTAACTCATGGTCCCTGACCTCCAATATTCAATCTGGAGGAGAAAATAAAACTAATACCCACATAGGAAGCAATTAGTAAATAATAGGACACAAAATTAAGTTTCCAATTGCACATTAATAATTTCATAGGATTCTGAGTTCACTGAGGATGATGTTATGGATGAGATGGTGATACAGGCCTTAAAAGCTAGCTCAAAACTTGTATGTATTCTCTATAAAACTGAAAATTTCCCAAAGGACCAATCTACCATAAGGTCTTTGTATCCCTCTGATTCCCAGCTCCTTGCTGAGTACGCATTTAAATCAAGCATTTAATGAGCTGAATCACAAGTGCCATGAAAATATAAGTGTATTTGTCATCAAAGCAATTCACACATTTAACAGGACTCTCCTGTCCACTCAATCACTGTTCCTCCCTAGATGCACTCCCCACAGACCATACCCTCTCCTGGACCTAACGAGACTACGAATCAGTTTCCGTTTCTCTTCTTGCTTTGTCTCAGGCCTTTCTAACACCAGTGGATAACCTGGATTACATAGTATGTATGTATCACAAGCATGCTGCTCCATCCCATAGCATTAACGCCCAACGAAAGGACTTGTTTTCTAATACTGGCAACCACCTAGCACTTCACAAATTCATGAGAAATCCTTAGCCTCAGTCTTAGATACACAGAGCTCCACCCATTCTTTTCTTCATTCATTCATTCATTCATTCTTCATACAGGTGGCCATTGTTTAGTCTGTAACTACTCTGGGTTGAGTATAATGCTAAGCACTGAAGAAATGAATGTGATTCTTGCCTTAAAAGAACTCATAGCCTATTAGTTCAGGTGATAAGACAGAGTAAGAATATTTTGGAAAAAGACACAGCATACCAAAATGCTAACAGCTGAAGGTGAGGAAGACAAGACCAAGTACTTTAAGAGCAGAAGGAAGAGGAAAAGAAAAAGGGAGAGAAAGGGAAATAAAGCAAAAACTGTCTGATCTTGATAGAGATAGGTGTAAAGAGAGAAACATCACCAATTTCCTGCTGAAGAGTCAGAGAGAAACGGTATTTGAGAAGGATAAAATGCAGAAGTGACCCATTTTTCTCCAGAGTCCATGAATACTCTCTTCTCTTGCCTCCAGACACTTATTCATCTTGTTCTCGCTCTCTAATGTCTTCTCCCTTTATCTGCACCATCCAAATTCCATCAATTCCCGAACTCCTCCACATACACCACCTTCCCTGATTCCCACAGCTGGAGGAAATCTCAGCCTGAACACCCAGATCACTTCATCTATCAACAGTTTATGATAATTTAATTTTCCACGGGAAGAGAAAGCAACTAGCATTTCTTTACTTTCTAGGCCAGATACTTCAACTGCATTAACGCTTTTAATCCTCATAAGGTGTTTTTAATGTGCATTTAATAGATGAAGACATCAAGATGTCAGAGGTCAAGTAGTCACCGGAAACCACACGGTAAGTGTGAGAGTGCTCTGGGTCTCCACCTTCCACTCACTCTCCCACTGTCGTCTATAGGTTAGTATACGAATTTAAGTGTATCATTCAACATAGATTTATGAAGGCTCATTCTGACCCGTATTCTAGGAGTACGAAAGTAGTCCTGTCCATACCCTCAAGAAGATCGCCATGTAGTGTGGGAGAGGTATAGTTGAGCAGGCAACTGCAATTTAATGTCCCAGAGAGTATTAGTTAGCAGGACATTAATAGGTAACTGTGCTTTTTTAAAAAAATGTATCTCAGCACTGGGAACACTGAGTCAAGCAAAGTGAAAGAGGTTTTTAAGACTTCTCAGATTAATGTGAAATCTCCAGGAAGTGAGTGTCAGTGAGTATTTCGCAGGCTTTCTTTTTTTTTGTTTGGGAAAATTTAGAATTTAAACCATGTTTTCATGTACAATTCACTGGCTTTACGTACATTGACAATGCTGTGCAACTATCATTAGCATCCATTCCAGAACTTTCTGACCACGGATTTTGTGGCGAGTACCACCAGTGAGGGGGGTCCCAAAGAACATATATTGACAGATCTGCGAGATGATGTTCAGGGTCACAGCAGGGGATGCCTGGGACGCTAGGAGCACTCAGGGCGCGACCCACTAAATAATGGACCAGGGCCAGTCTCTCCAACACAGAGGCCTGACTGTCTAGCCAGACACCTGCAGGTCAAGAGTTAGGCAGAAAAGAGAGATGTGAGGTTGAACAGAATGAACAGTAATATAAAGGCCCAGCTTTCAGAGTGACCATGCATCGTCAGGGCTACGAAAATTACTCACAGGCCGCAGAGACCGAGTCGCACCACATAAGCGAGCAGCTGGCCAAGTGGCAAGGATGCTGGACAATGAGAGGACTAGTTGATGCCTGTGTTACTTTCATGACGATGGTAAACTCATAATTTCTGGAGGCTCACAATTCAACCTCCATTCTCAGCCAAGATGGGCAGCAACAGCCCTAACCCTTCCCATCCCTCCCCATCAGATCTAAAACAGCATGAAGGATCACTAAATACTTGGCCATGCACACATTCCTAAAGCACTACATCACTTCGATATAAACCACAGGAACATTTAGGTGAACGCTTATATTACGCGGTAAAAACTAAAGCTCTCGTCCCATACAAAACTAGCAACATCCACCTGTTTCCAATCAAGCCATCTATTCTTTCCCCAAAAGAAAATTCCAAAATCAAACCTAATCTCTTTCTCTGGTTTGAGATAACGCTGCCTGCCTGTCAGTTTCAGGTCTTATTTTACTTCCCTTCTTTTATCAGGGAGCTTAATTTGAGAAACAAAGAGACAACCGTCACCCAAAGTAAATCCCAAAAAACCTAAGACCCCTGAGACCTGAAATGAAACGGGCCCTGGTGCCATCAGAGACTTAAGTAAAAGCAGGAAGAATATGAACAGTGAGGAGGTGGCTCTTCTACTCATTCTCAGTAACAGGACATGCTCCAGATTCACCACGGACAAGGATGGTAGCTTGCTACAGAGGGACATACACACGTTTAAAAATCCTATTTCACTCTCAAACCAATGGAAGAGAGTAAAAGGAAAGACATATACAGGTATAATCTACTTTAAACCATGTATGTTATGCACACTGCAGTCTATAAAACCTCTTAGAAAGAGAAAAGGTCCAAATCCACAAAGGTCATTCCTGAATTCCTCAGCTTAAATCCCACCTTATCTTCAGAAAGCTGGGTAAGCAGTTTAACAGTGTTTCACTGGCCAGTGAGAAACTGAAAATAACTTCTCTGTGGAATCTAAGAACCAACCAACCAACCAACCAACCAACCAGCTCCTAAAACCAGAATACAGATGTGTGCTTGTCAGAGGTGGAGGGGCGGGGGAGGACAAAATGGGTAAAGGAGGTCAAAACTTCCAATTATAAAATTAATACTGGGGATACAACGTACAGCATGACCTAATACTGTGTGGCATATTTCAAAGCTGCTAAGAAAGTAGATCCTAAAAGTTCTCATCACAAGAAAAAAAATTCTGTAACTATAGTGATGGATGCTGACTAGACCTATCATGGTGATCACTCCACAATCAATGCAAACATCCAATCATTATGTTGTACACCCGAAACATAATGTTGCATGTCAATGATACCTCAGTAAAAATAAAAATTAAAAATCCTGACTCTAAAAAAAGTAAAAGTCAAATAATGCTATAAAAAGCCATCCACTGTATTTCCCAGTTGTAGACTCACCCTAAACACTCTGAAAACTTCTGCAATATAGAAAGTTGTCTTTGTCTAAAAAAGACACACACACACACAAATAAATAAAATAAAAACTGAAAATTAACTGCAACTAACTTTCCTTAGCCCACAGATCTTCCATGGTACCCAGGCGACAACCTCATCACGGAAAAGCTGAAAAGCTTCATCATCAAATCACTACAGAGCTCCACAGACCTCAGACTGCCCCACCAGCAACCCTTTGTTCAGAGAAGCAATGAATCACTCATCTACCAGGGAGTGGGCACTCTTATTTTGTGTCATTGTAAAGTAACAATGAACCAACAAGCCAGCCCCAGTAGGAGCGCTTAGAAACCAAAAGTGCAGAGAAGCCCAGCATCTTATTTGCAGATAAAAACTGCACAATCCATAATCCACAAGTCCCATGATTGCTTCCCTTCAGGGCTATAACTGGAGGTTAGCAATGTTATCTGGTGACAGCAATGCAGCCCAAAGTCCCTCTCCCAGGTTGCATTTCTTTTTTTTTTAAGATTTTATTTATTTGACAGAGAGATAACACAAGTAGGCAGAGAGGCAGGCAGAGAGAGAGGGAGAAGCAGGCTCTCCGCTGAGCAGGGGAGCCTGATGCGGGGCTCGATCCCAGCATCCTGGGATCATGACCTGAGCAGAAGGCAGATGCTTACCCAACTGAGCCACCCAGGCGCCCCTCCCATGCTGCAATTTTAATTCCTACTCATCTTCCCCTTAAATTGCATTTATCAATTTATGACAAAGCTGCTTCCCAAGGTCATCCACCCTTTAAATCTATGGTCCTGTAGGATGAAAATTTTTGGAGGTAGTTAAGTACCAACCCGGAAAATTTTAAGAGACGTATCATTTTAATCTATCCTTTTGAGAATCAAAAAGCACTCTTTGCCCACTGGTGAAACAGAATTTCTACAGGAGAAGACTACTTTTTTATTTCTAATACAAACACAACCTTGGGGTGATTTAAATGAAAAATATGTAACTCCTCAAAGGAGCATCATCTAAATTTACGATGTTCACTTGCTACCTGTGGCCTAAAAATGGTTTCGCAGGTTGCCTGCAAACTTACTGGAAAAACTAAAAGATACCTATATAATATAGCATATATACATAATTTTTTTTTTATGAGAGAGAGAGGGAGGGTGAGAGGGAGAGAGAGAATCTTAAGCAGGTTCCACGCTCAGCGCAGAGCCCTACATAGTGCTCGATCCTACAACCCTAAGATCATGACCTGAGCTGAAATCAAGTCAGACACTTAACCCACTGAGCCACCCAGGCCCCCCTAAAAGATATTTATTGAGTTGTGATTTATAACCTTCAAGAACTACCCAAAACTATGCTCTTCATACACATTCCTCATACTATCTATAACTATTCCATGACAGCAGATTCAACATTAAATTCATTATTTCAAATGTATTACACCAGCACACCAGAATTTAATAGAAATAGTATGACCTAATTTGAACTGTCAGAATAATGATGGGCAATAAAGGCCCATGATTATTTAAAAAAAAAAAAAAAAAATTCAGGTTTCAAATAAGTCCCAGGAAAGACAACTGTCTCCTTTTCCTTATCTTACCAACTTGTTCCTATTCTCCCCTATGTCCCCTCTTTTCCATTAATAAAGTCATCATTTACCCAAGTGTCAACACTAGAAATCTTTAATTTATTCATAATTCATTCTTCTCCCTCCGCAGCATTTCCTCAGTCCAATTCATCTGCCTTCTGTCCATTCTTGCTCCAAACAGTCTCTGCACTCATCTACTCTTTGTCCAGACCTTCATTACCTTTGACAGGTCCATACAAGAGTATCGATTCACCCTATTTCCAGTCTCTCTGTATCTACGCCTTGAATCATCTTTTTATTTATTTTTTGAGGGGGGAGAGGGGCAGAGAAAGGAGCTCAAGCAGACTCCCTGTTGGTCACTTAACCGACTGAGCCACCCAGGTGCCTCCTGAATCACCTTTTTAAAACACAAATGTGGGGGCACCTGGGTAGCTCAGTCAGTTAAGCATCTGCCTTTTGGCTCAGGTCATGATCTTGGGGCCCAGGGATCAAACCCTGAGTCTGGTTCCCTGCTCAGCGGGGAGCATGTTTCTCCCTCTCCCTCTGCAGCTCTCCCTGCTTGGGCTCTCTCTCAAATAAATAACATCTTTAAAAATAAATAAATAAGGGGCACCTGGGTGGCTCAGTCATTAAGCATTTGCCTTCAGCTCAGGTCATGATCTCAGGGTCCTGGGATCGAGCCCCACACTGGGCTCCCTGCTCAGCAGGGGGGTCTGCTTCTCCCTCTCCCACTCCCCCTGCTTGTGTTCCCTCTCTCACTGTCTCTCTGTCAAATAAATAAAAATCTTTAAAAATAAATAAATAAATAGCAAACGGGATGGGCGCCTAGGTTGATAGAGCCACCCAGGTATCCTTTGAGTCACCTTTTTAAAAAGCAGTGTCATGGGCACCTGGGTGGCTCAGTGAGTTGGGCATCCGACTCTTGATTTTGGCTCAGGATCGTGAGACCAAGCCCTACATCAGGCTCCATGCTCAGCAGGGAGTCTGCTTGAGATTCTCGCTCTCCCTCTCCCCCAAGCCCCTCCCCTCCACTCACACACACATGCACTCACACTCTTAAATAAAATCTTAAAAAAAAAAGAAAAAAGAGAAAAGAAAAAAAGCACCTAGCACAGTGACTACCATAAAGGACCCGAGTCAGTATCTGCTGGATCAATAGAGTTTGTGTCCCACTGCTTAAAAACCTTTGACTCCACACTTTGCCCACCTCCCTTTCCCAAAGGTCCTTGCCCCCTCCATCAACAGCCAACTTGTCATTTCCATTATTTTAAGCAACAACAACAGCAATAATAATGGTCCCACACTAAGTATCACACAGCTTGACATTTTTTAACTATGTATATGCTCCCTTAGCAGATATAAGAAAATTGGGGGTTACAAGGAAATACAGAAAGACTGCAAGTAGCAAAACTTGAACTCAGGTCTTTCAGAATGAACTCTACAGTCATCTACCACCCTGCTTAACGCTCCATTATAGCAGGAAACACCATTTAATTTGTCACTTTCAAGTAACATTTAGAAGTAACCATTACAGAGCATTTTGAGAGGTGCCTTATGCATTACTGAAGGTCATTTTCTTTAGAGTCAAAACACCAAAAGTTTGAATGGCTCCCTCTGTTAAGATAATTCCTCCACTCTGACATATCCATCACTGTAGCAGACAGATGTCCAGTTTTTGTTTTAAGTAACAATGTCTTTCGGAAGAAGAAGTACACTTTGGTCCTCTGGACAGTTCTGGCAATTGCAGAGTAGCATCTGAATACTCATGTCTAGATACTAAATTTTTTTTTTTTTTTTTTTAGAGAAAGAAAACACTTTTATTAGTGAAAATACCTGCTTGATCCACCATAGCCCAAAGGAGGTAGGTTTGAGTTCCCTCCCTGTTTTTGTGTCTCATTCTAAGGTAGGCCCTTATCTTGCTTGAAGTCAGGATAAACCTGACACATCTTCCCAAACTGGTGATTTGACTAGAAAATTTGAGGAAAAACATTTTAAATTTTTCATTCTTTTGACACTACACATGTGTAAGAAAAATTATCTGAATAAAACCACATCAGATGATATTATGGGAATTTTACATTTGTATGAGGTCAACAATCTCAAGATTTCTTTATAGTTGGTTAAAACATGGTGAATTTGGTCATTCTGTTTGATTTATAATGACTATATCTGTGAAGACATTATGTAAAGTGTTTGATCACGAAATAATAGGGAGTATTTTATTGGCCAGAGAAGTGAGTTTTTACCAGTGTTGCTTGGTATTTAAGGGGCTGGGGGCAGGGGGTGAGGCAACATACAGATGCGCATACAGCAAGGACCAAATCTCTGGTAAGCAAAATTGTAGATTGGTAGCCTGAATCAACACCATCATTTTTTTTTCTTTTTTTTTTTTATTCTTATGTTAATCCCCATACATTACATCATTAGTTTTAGATGTAGTGTTCCATGATTCATTGTGCATAACACCCAGCGCTCCATGCAGAATGTGCCCTCCTCAATACCCATTACCAGGCTAACCCATCCTCCCACCCCCCTCCCCTCTAGAACCCTCAGTTTGTTTTTCAGAGTCCATCGTCTCACATGGTTCGTCTACCCCTCCGATTTCCCCTGCTTCATTCTTCCCCTCCTGCTACCTTCTTCTTCTTTTTTTTTCTTAACATATATTGCATTATTTGTTTCAGAGGTACAGATCTGTGATTCAACAGTCTTGCACAATTCACAGCGCTTACCAGAGCACATACCCTCCCCAGTGTCTATCACCCAGTCACCCCATCCCTCCCACCCCACCCCCCACTCCAGCAACCCTCAGTTTGTTTCCTGCGATTAAGAATTCCTCATATCAGTGAGGTCATATGATACATGTCTTTCTCTTTTTGACTTATTTCGCTCAACATAATACCCTCCAGTTCCATCCACGTCATTGCAAATGGCAAGATCTCATTCCTTTTGATGGCTGCATAATATTCCATTGTGTATACCACAGTCTCGATACTAAATTTTAAATTAAAAAATCAGGCACAATATCATCCTAATGCAAAATTAAATGGCCCCTAAAACTATTTTCCTGACAGCATCATCATTATGCCTAGATTTAAAATTAATCAGAAGTAAAAATGAAGATGAAAACCAATCAACTCAATCTATTTTCTCCTGTGATTCCTGTTTATTTGTTAAATTTCACCTTCAAAATCATGACCCTGAGATCTAAAAGAGTCACCAAAGTAAAACTAAAAGCACTGACTTAAACCCTTGACCCTCATGTCAGCAAATTAGCATTCTCTTCCTCCAGCAGTACAAGAAGTAGACCCCTCACAATCAAAAGCAAAGTCAAAGCCTTTGAAGCCAAAATCTGTGGGATTTTCTATTAATTCCTCCAGACATGAAATCCAGGAGGATTTCCAGAATCCTCGAGTTGAAACACTCAAGAGCTTCCTCCCTGCATTTTCAAATTCCCCAAATACATTATTGAAAATCAGTAAAATGTACCATAGGTTCAATATTTCTGTTAGCCTAATTTCTACCGGTAGTGTTTTCTTTCATAGAATAAAGAAGATAGTTGTTCGGAGCATGCCATTTAAAAAAACAAACAAACAAACTTTCCAACTGCTAGTCCAAGAAAAGTACCCGTTTTACAGGGGCTTTCCACATGCAAGTGTTGCATTAAGTGCTTGAGGACACAAAAATGAAAGGCTTGGTCTCAGCCCTATCCAGAGGCTTGCATTCAAAGAACCTTCCATCCTATGACCTCACTCCATCATAACATTGCTCACTGGGGGCCAAACCAACATGACATCAAATGCTCTCTTTGTATGCTTTTAAATTTTAACGTGTCGAGAAAGAGAGATAGAGGAACAATCAGAAGCACAGGCTCTGAAGTAACACAGATCTTGTTCAAGCTCCAGCTCTGCTACTTACCCTTGTATGTCCTTGGGAGAGTGATTTGATGTCTCTAAGCCTCGGGAGAGGAGAGGAACAAAGGAAAATAAGAATGTACCTCACAAGGTTCTCACAAGCAATGACGTACAGAGAATACTTAGCACAGGGCCTAACATATATAGGTCCTCAAAACCCCACTAATGAGCTTTCTTTTGTGGAAAATAGGCCAACGTGTGAATCACGATGGCAAGGTCTCTTATATTTGAAAATACTGGTGTCTATCTCCCCCCCGCCCCAAAATTTCCGAGAGGGGCACCGTCTCAAAGTATCTTTGAAGTAAAGAGTGTAGGTTTCATTTCACAAGAAAACAAGGTAGTATGAGAACCAAAGACCAGTTATGAAATGTCTTGATGTTCCAGTTAAGTTAATGGGGAAGTCAAAATAAAAGTTAAATTAATACATTATAATCGTGGTGGTCTAGAACAGATATGGGGGGGCGGGCTTCTTTGCATTCCAAAGGAGAATAAGAAATCCCTCATAGTACTCTTAATGGGATCCAACAATACTATGCTACCGTCTTGAACTCTTCCCATAGAGTGCTGCCTGTGGTTAACTTTATTAAATGAATCTGTTATTTTGCTTACAGCACTTCATTGGCAAGTAGGTTTGGGGGACCTAACTGCTAAATCTCACCAAAACATCCCTATAAACTAAGTAGCCATATCAAGTACTTCATGCATGCCCTATTCTAGCTCCTTTAAATTTTTCTTTTAATTTTCAGATATTTCAAGGCTACATATAGGCATAGAAAATAATGTAAAAGGCACCTTTTGAACAAACTCCCCAGATCTAACAATGTATCCTCAACCACGTTTGGTATCAATTATTGCCTTAGTTTTTGAGGCACTATGTCCCAGTACATTTGACTCTCTGAACATTCCATCAATGCTTTGAAGGGTCTCCTATTTTACTTGCTTGCTCTCAAGAGAAAGCTAATCCAGAAGAAGCTAGGGCTTGGCGCCAGCAGTAAACACACAAATATAAGAACTTGGAAGAATTCACATTTTAGGTAGGGCACTGGATTGCCCACTCTGAAAAATGAGGGTCAAAGGCAATCTTATCTAGATCTTCAAGGGTAGGGGAATTCCAATGACAATAGAAGTAACTACTACCATTTCATTCCTACTGTGTACCAGGCACTTTATTCATTAGCCCTCATCAGGGTAACAATCCTACAAGGTAGGTATAATTATCACCGTTTTTATACGAGGAAATGGAAGCTCAGAGTGACTGGTCCAAGGATGACACAGTCAGAAGCCAGAACTTGGATTCAAACACAAGCCCACATGGCTTCAGAACCCATATTCTTCCCACTCTGTCATGCTGCCCTTTCTAATAAACTTCTGCTTACCCCCAGTCATCCACATACGGAGATTGAGGAAAAACCACCTCCTAAGGAAAGGGAGATTGGGAAGGAAAGGTGTGTGTTGTTCTTTTTTAATTAACTATTTATCCCGCCGTGTGATGTTAATTAGACCCTGGACACTTCAGCCAAAGCCCATGTACAAGCCCCTGTGATCTCCCCAGCTTGTGGTGGAACACAGTTTGCTAGAGAACTATTGTACCATCCAATTTTCAGATAATTACAGTTAGCAAGCCCCACTGGTTGGGTTAGACAAATTCAAATTGCTGAAGGTGTACAATGCTCATCATTCGTGCAGGAGGAGGATGGATTAGTGAGGAGGAAAAGTTTAAGTGAAAATATTGAAGGAAGTTTACCCTAAGCAGGTCATTGTGTGTATATCCCGCCCTTGCTGCCCCGTGGAAATGCTCTATTTCATTGGGTTATTGCTAAGGTTACCAAAACGGCCACAGACCCTTTCCCTCTTAAAATAATGGTAATAGGGGAATTTATCAAAGTTAGCAAGACTAACAAGGTGCTGGCTTAATTATTAAGCTAAACTAAAAATGCTCTAAAAGTCCTTTTAGCTTTTAATCAGAAAGAAAGATTTCTCAGTCCCTCTTAACGTAAATATAGAATTCAGCATGGTATCCTTGATCTTTTCTGGCACTCAATATGTTTAGGTAAAAAGAGTTTCCTATTACTTCAAACCCCTATTTTCAAGTTCTCTGGTTGACCCCCCCCCCCAAGACTCTAAGAGATTTGTTTAGGCATTCATCATCCCCAGTCCAAAATTAAAGGGAATTTACAGCCCCCCAAATTTTAAAGCTGGCATAAAATTAAGGGCAAATTTAGATTTTGAAAGGTATTATGTTTACTGCTAAACGAATTACAAATGGGTGATTATTCTAGATTTTAAGTGGGGAAAGAAAAAAAAAAATTCCAAAAGAAGCTACATCTCCAAACCACAGTCTCTTTGTTCAAAGATTCAACAGGAGGATGAATCTGGGAGTTTAAAATTCAAAACTTAAACCACTAGAATAAATGAGGGCAATACATAAAATGCATTCTGGAAATAGATTAACATATTTGCCAAGTGAAAGAAAAAAAAACCTGGCAAAATGACAATTCACAAAAGCCCAACTCCCAGTAGGGCTAGGAAGTATTTTTACTAGTGGACAGAAACCGGTAAAAAAGAAAATGAATTTTAAGAAGGATTTAAATTGCCACAAATGAACTAGTCAGGGAAAACTGCTGGCAACATAGCAAAGGGCTATAAGAAGAAACCTATCCTACCCACGGTGGGAACGGTTTCCTCCTGGAATGCAGACCGCCATATCATCTGCATAGTTGAAGTGGGTTCCCAGGAGAGCCGTGTCAGTGACCCTCGGGACGGTTCTCTCAGGCATTCCTCTCCATGTCAACTGAACAACTTTCTCAAAGACACAAACCACACACTGAATTCAGCAGCACCTCTTTCCAAGACAGGCATGTTCTCCAGATAGCTTTCTTACAGCCTATAGATACCAGGCACCAAATTAGAATGTGGGATTAAAAATAGGGAAATCAATGAAGTCAGATTTTAAATCCTACTTGGACATCTCCCTAAGTTTCCAAACCCTGCCACCTGATGAAGTTTTTCCACTCCTTCTAAAAAGACGGCTTTTTAAGAGAAATTCGACAGCTGATTCTGTTTTCATGATACCAAAGACAACGCCACCTATCAAATTTCTTATCCAAGTGGATGCTAATCCAGAATCCCTCCTCAGTCAGTATCTATTATCAGCATACCTACCTCTTGGCAAAATTTACCCTAACATTCTTACTAATACTTACATTACTGCTCTATTTACTGAGACGTCAATGCTTTAAACAGGATTGTTTACTCCAACACAGTGGCAGCTGAAAGAGAAAACCCTTTCAACTTTAATAACAGATCTTGACAGTCAGAAACCCCTACATTTAAAGAGACAGCCAAGGCATATCATTTCTCCCTTAAAACTTCTATTTTGGGGCTAGCAACCATCAGTTTCCTCTTGTTCCTTTTTTTTTTTCTTCACTGCCTTCACCAGAATGGAGAGTTGGTATTCTCTGGAGAGAATATTTAGAAAAAGCCATCAGGATTCAACTCGGGTCACTGGTGTTCACATGTAGAGCAGGACTAGACCCGACGTGTACACACAACAGACTGAGACACAGGCCCGCTCTAACAGAGCTCACACTGAAGCAGGAGGCGAGGAGACAGACAATAAGCAAGGAAACAAACAGATGAACAAGGCATCTTCAGAGGCATCCGCGCTAGAAGGAAAACAGACCAGGTGCCTCATCATTCCCCCGCTAGTACACATCAGTAACTCCTGGTACCATGAGAATGTTCCTAGATTCTCACGGAAGAGGCAATCAACCCAGTTGTCCACAGACAGGAAAATGGATAAATGCTTATATACGCACATCATGGAGGATCAGAGACTGGCAAAAATGTACACAGCTGCAGGAATACGGTGAGTCTTAGAAACATAATGCTAATTGAGAAAGACTAGTCCCCAAAGACCACCTACAGCGTACTTTTTTTTTTTTTTAAGTGCAAAACCAAGCAGAGCTAAATTAGTGGATTAGTTTAGAATTAGTGGTTAGGGAAGCATGCAATATAGGTGGTACAAACAAGGAAATAATAAACAGAAAATTCAGGTTAGGAAGTCTCTGGAAGGGAGTCGAAGGGTAGAACAGAGGATCCCCAAGGTTTAGTTCTCAAGCCGGGTGCTAGGTTCACCAGTGTTCACTTTATTACTAGCCTTCCACCTTAGCTAGGTGTTACATATTATGTATCAGATTTTACATTCACAAAGCTCTAAAGAAAGTAACAGGAGGGAGGGATAGGCTAGAGTCTCTAGGGCAGCTAGGACTGAAACATGGTGTCAAGGCAAATACACATTTAAAATAAGCTTAATTCCCACTGCTGAAAATAAGGGAAGTGAAGTCCTAGCTCCCTTTTGAGTATTGGCTTTAGAAAATTTGTAATTACAGATTTTTTTCTTGTCTCTTTGAAATATGTGGAAAGTATTTTACAGCTAAATAAGGCTCTACCAGCTTTATAACCCAGTTGGGTCTTTCTCAAGGACCTGAGAACCAACTCTTTGGAATGTTAGCATCCAAGGGAGGTAGCACCACCATCTCCCAGTCTCTGTGGGAGGGGAGGAGCCCCACTTGGTGGGCTGTGGCTGGCTCCAGTTGCAAGAGTATCCCCTGTCCTAAAGATAGGAAAAATAAAATTTTTCTTTGTATAAAACCAATTAACACTGGTGATCACCCCAATGGCCTGGTGAATCTGGAATGAACGGTGTTTAATAAATGGTGCTGTCAAGTCATCTTCCCTGGGGACTAGTTCTTGTCTGATTGAGAACATGCATGCAGTGGGCTTTGTCTACTTCACTGTATAAAAAGGGGAGATTTCTCGGTCTTTGCTATCGCAGCAGATGGCCCATGTGCCCATCACATTTTGGTTTAATGCTTATTCAATAATAGAACTATTTTTTCTCTACTACTTCTGTAGAGAGGATTTCTGGATTGGAAGGACATTTCTATTTTGTGAAGGTTTAGTTTTTAATTTCATGTCCCCAAGAGTGGTTGGAGAGAGGTTACTGAAATTGGGTCTTAGGCTGGATTCCCATGAAGCAGACCCTAGAAGAGTTGTATGCAGGACGATTAGCAGGGAAATGCTCCCAGGAAGGTGGTAAGGGCTTAGGGATGGAGTCTGGGGGTGGTGAGGGCAGGGTGGGGGCAAAGCCAAGCAAAGAAGCTATGGCAGCTGAAGTTCCTGATTCCACAGGGGGAACTCTGGGGTGTAAGTTGTGCCTCAGCAAGAAGTCCCCATGAACAGTTAGGGAGAGCTAGGGGATGGCCAGGGACATAAATTCACTAGCACCAGCTGCTATAAGCAAAGCAAGTACGTACAACAGGTAAAGGAATCTCTTCCAAGGAAGAGCTGTGTGGGTCTGCATTGAGAAGCGAACTCTCCAGAATAAGATTTTATAGAAAGGTCATGAGCCAGACAGGACTCTGAGGCTAGAGGTATGTTAGCCCATGTGAGGGAGCTTGGGGTTTATCCTGAATGCACTGGGAAGCTACTAGGGAACTTGAAAGGAATGGCTTGATTTAGGTTTGGCACAATAATTTCCACTTCTGCACCATCAAATCAGAGCCACGAAACAACAGGGAAATAGCCTCGGCAAATTTACAAATACCTGTCACAAACTTTAGTAGGAGTAACTCACCAAACTGCGAACGTTAAATTTAAAAACACAGAGGAACTATTGAACCTTCCTTCCCTAAGGAAGAAGGAATTTGGAAGATAGTCTCCCACTACTTGGAGCCAGCCAGTGTTTCAGGCGGGGAGCTGATGGGCTCCCTCTACCAGCAGGGAGCTGTGACATGCAGCTGGAAAGGCAGAGATCACCTGCAGAACTGGTTTCCATCTGTAAGGGAGAGGACTGAGCCGTGAGATGCCTGACACTCTCCCACCCATTCACAGCTTCCAGCAAAACAAGGAGAGGATAAAATAAAATAAACTGTCAATAGGGAGCACCGTGCTGTGCTCTGGCAATCAGAGCACCCTCTGCGCACCTGACCTTGAGCTCATTTTGCAGGGGAGATCAGAGACCCCCAGCATGGAAAATTTCTTTATTCCAAGAGATCCCTGTGTTCCTCCTAGCTGACGGTTCTCACAGGGTAGCAGGACCTCTAGCAGTACTGCTAGCAATGATGTTCCACTCTCTTTTCCTCCACACCTCTGTGGAACGCTTCACATTTCCAAGTATTTGCCTTAATCCTACCAGATTGCTTCCCTCCCTGGGGTCGATGCCCAGAATGATTATTCACGTTTACCTAGGCTAAATGAAACATGGTTGTTTTCTTAACTCACAGCTCCAGCTCCCAGCCTTGTTGGACTTTCCTGTAGAGCCACTAGGACAGGCAACAGAAGCATAAAAGGTTATGAAATATACAGCATTTCCCTTTTTGTCCATGAGCAAGAGACTCCCGCACTTTGGTTTCATACAAGCGCCTGGTAAACTGTCCAACTGCGCAAGAGTGTAACAAATAGAAGGGAGGAGCGCTCAGACCCCTTAGGGTGCACACCTCCCCTGAGGGTTACTGGAATCACCCTGTACTCCCAAAGACGGAGGACAGGACCCAACAAATCAGTGCAATATGGGGCCCCTCCCGACAAGAAGGTGTCTCCAAGGAGAAGCTTTTTAAGAATACATATAACTGGCTGGTTTTAAGGAACAATCTGTTGATAAATCCTACAAATGCTCTAAGGGAATGGGGGAGTAGGGTTCCTGGAAGACTGTGACTAAATGAAAGTTATAGGACTCCTCCCCAAGATATAAAGACTAAATTTAGGTGACTGGAGGCCCCCAGACTACCCCATAAATAGGAGACATTAGGAAATTGGAAGGATGCCCCATTTGAAGTTGGAAGACTAGATTAAAACAAAGGTGGCTAAAAGGAATTTGATAAAATTCAGCCACCACTTATAATTTAAAAAGAAAAAAAAAAATCTTTCCGGGGCGCCTGGGTGGCCCAGTCGGTTAAATGTCTGTCTTCAGCTCGTGATCCCAGGGTCCTGGGATCGAGTCCTGAGTCAGGCTCCCTGCTCAGGGAGCCTGCTTTTCTCTCTCCCTCTCCCTCAATTAAAAATAAAGTAAATCTTTAAAAAAAAAAAAAATCTTTTCAAACAAGGAATAAGAGAATTTCCTTTACCTGACCGACAGAGTTGTCTACCAAAAACCTACAGCAAACATCTTAATGGTGAAACATCAGAAATCCCCTTTAAAGTCAGGAACAAGACAAGGACACCCACCAACACCATTTCATTACCCATGGTGCTAGAAATTCTAGAAGGCACAGTCAGATAATAAAAAGAAATAAAACAGGCCTATGCTCTATCACTCAGCCATCCATCCCTAAGTATGTCCGGAAGACATTCTCACACTGCACACAAGGATATATGCACAAGATTGTGCCTTGCAGAACTGTTTTGTAAGCAGGAATTGTTAAAAGGGAACAAGCTAAATGTCCACCAACAGGAAAATGTGTTTAAAAAATTGTAATATGTTTCTACAAGGGACTAGAACAGAGCAGGTACACTGCTTAGCCCACAGCTGCTGATAGAGAAAAAGCAGACTCAGCCTAACTCTGCATATCTAGGGGACACGGAGGGGCTGAGAAAGGTGAGGCTGAGTCCTGGTACTCTACATACTTTTATGCAGATAATCCAAAGATAGCCCATGGCCCAAAGTGAGCGAACTCGGCTGTCATAGTTCAAAGCCACCTGATAATAATTAACCCACTTCCGGAAGCACAAACATGGTCTGAATGCAGAAATTCCACAGGTTTCCAGAGCTTTTCTATTTAAATTTTTTTAATGTACCTTAAATTCAGATCTCTAATATTATCCTATAGACTTCACCAAGAAATGCCACCAACCAGAAGTGCCTAATTTCAAACTGTTTGTTTGGAAATAGAAAGTTGGACAAGATCATCTCTAACAGCCTCTCGTCTCCTATAAGAATATAAATAAAGCTATACATAAACAGCTTTTGTGCTGGGGTTTTTCAGACACCCTCAGGACATCAGTGTTTTAAGTTTTTTGAGATAAAATTCAGTTTAACAGGGCAGTGTGGAGAACAATTCATCACAATCTAACTTGTGATAACCAGCTTAATAATAAATTTCCATGTCCTTATTATTTTTTTAAAAGTTTGTTATGCAATACCACTAAAAATAATTTTAAACTCTACCATGCAAATAATCAAGCACAAAGGATTATCTACTTACTTGGCACGTATTAAAAAAGTCAATCCATCAAGTCCTTGGGATGGAGGTAGATAGATATTCATATGTAAACTGAATAAAATAACAAAACATGAAAGCTGAAAAATAATAACTAATCCAGTGGTTTACAAACTATGTTCTACAACAGTGCTTCAAGGTTCCATGAACATTTGATTCTGACTTCTCCTCAGAGATTTCAAACTTAAAGAAGCCTAAATATTCAAATGTAAATTGTACTCTGTCATCAACTTTATGTTCCGCTTTTGAAAAACCTCACTTAAATATACACGTCACCTTCTCATCCTTGAGTTTGAACTTGCGTGCATCTTTGTACATTTTGGGCAATCCCATCACCAAGCAGTCCCTGCCAATCAGTAACTCCATTCTGTTAACATCCCCCTACTGATGAAACAAAGTAACAGTGTTTGTGAAATTACCTGAAACTGTTCCTGCATCTTGCTCTTGCCATTTATAAAAACATGAATATAAATTAATATTTTGTTGCAATGTCTAGTGATAATGGAGGCAAAGAAAGTCGTTAGGCACTAGGCATGCCAGGTGAGAGGTCTCTAAGTCACGGTTAGTGGGGAAAGGTGGACCTGCTGGATACAGATCACAGCTGCTCATAGGGATTTTACCACGGTGTTTTACTCTCAGAGTCCTTTTTCTGTTTCCTACTGTGTATCATGCAGATCATTATCTCAATTTGGCACATTCAACCTTTTCATGATGAAAAGCTAGGATTCACATTCATCATTTCATGATGAAATCCTTCACTGAGCTAGGATTCATCCATTTCCAATGGACCACTGAGTAGTTTTCAGTATGTCCACAGAGTTGTGCAACCATCACCATGATCTGTTTTAGAATATTTTCATCACCCTGAAAAGAAACTCTGCACCCTTTAGAGGCCACCCCCCCAAATCTTCCCAGCATTCTCAAGCCCTGGCACCCACTAATCTACTTTCCATCTCTAAAGATTTGCCTATTCTAGACATTTCATATAAATTAAATCACACAACATGTGGTCTTGTGTGTCTGGCTTCTTTCATTCTTATGTTTTCAACAATCATCCATGTTGCAGCAACCAAATAATATTCCACTGCATACAGATACATTTTGTTTACCCATACGTGAGTTGATGGATATTTGCCTTGATCCTACTTTTTGTGGGTTGTTATGAATAACACCGCTATTATCATTTGTGTGCAAGTTTTTATGTGGACCTAGCTATATATCCAAGCCAAAGGAAAACCTAAGAGTAGAACTGCTGGGTCATCGGATAACTCTGTGTTTAACCATTTAAGGAATGCCAGGCTATACCATCTTCCATGGTCATGGGCAGAGTAGGAGGGTCCCAATTTCTTAACATTGTCACCAATACTTGTCTTTTTTTTATTATAGTCCTCCTAGTAGGTGTGTAGTATCTCACTGTGGTTTTGATTTGCATTTCCCTAATAACTAATGATGTGAAGTATCTTTCTATGTGCTTATTGGCTACGGCATTTTCAACTTTTACACACCTTGAAAATGGGATTACTCCAAATTTGGGGACCTCCAGATGACAAAGTTTAACACGTTGAATACTGCCAGGTGCTAATGTGTTCTCATTGATTTTATAATGACTAAGTTTTATAAATCCAAACTTACCTAATACTAATGTATTTGCTTTTATATTAGAGTTTCATAAACAACATCTTACCAAAAAAAAAAAAAAAACAGCATGAAACCACTAATCTAACCAAATCTCTTTTGTTTTTTCCACATTTAAGAAAATAATCCCAGAGATTCTAAATGAAAAAACTAGATTGGGTTGGAGGGCTAAAGGAAAGGGGAAATAAGAAGTAAGCAAGTAAAAAATAAGTAACCAATAAAAAGTAAGTTTCTTATTTCCCAGACTACAGTTCTAACAGAAGATGAACAAGAACAAAATTAATTAAAAAAATCTTAAAGATACATTGTATAATATGCCCAGCATAAAAGTAGTGATACTAGAAAGTAAAGCAAATGATTATCGAAAAAGTCAGGATAGTAGTCATTCTAGAAGGGCAAACATGTTTTAAGTTTCCATGGTGCTGACAATGTGCTATGTCGGGTCGTGATTAAACAAGTATTCACCTATTTATTTAACTGTTTGTAGATGTATGGACACTGTATTTCACAATAAAAAAGTTTAAAAATAAATTCTTACTCATGCAAACTTACAGATAAGTGGGAGATTTTGCTTTACAAAAGAAACTGCTTAAAATCCATCCAAAGCTGACAATTAAAAGAAGAGAATTATCTCCCTTCCATCTCTCATCCTTATTTGAATGGAGACCACACTGCACATCTCAATTTATTCTCTACAGATAAACAGAAGCCTCACCTTCAAAGAGAACCCATTTTTCAAAGTGACTCCCCTTTAATAAACATCATTTGCTGCCTATGCACTGAAAATTACATTGATTGCCACATCATAAAATCCCTGACACGCTCGACAACTCTCAACCAAGCACAACCCAAGGGTCACACCTGCTCTTCCTCTTCGCAGGAAATTATTAGCAGCAGTAAGGACCTCTCGCATTAGATACTAAAAGCCTTAATATTTACACTGCTTGGCAGCCCCGAGCCTGCTCTCTAGCAAATTATTTTAGAGCTGGGGAATTCGAGGTCAGCCCAGCAGACCAAACACGTGCAACAAGGTGCTAGAGACAATGACAGGGTAAGTAATGCTCCCCACTCTCGCTGACTCAGACTCCTACCATTGGCAAAGAATCTTTCATTAAAGAAAGTGAAATTAATGGTTGCAGTGGGGTGCGTGTGCACATACACACAATTGTATTACTTGGGGATTCACGAAGCAAAGTAAAATTTTGCAAGGTCCCTAGTACACGCCATGAACATTAAGTTGGAGACCACTGGCTAGAGGGATCTACAATATTTTCTTCAGGATTCTTTTTTAACCCCCAAGCTGTAACCTCTGATGTACTAAGAACGGTAACTTTGCTTTCACATTGCCGTGTATTTGAACAGGCCACCCTCTGCCTCGCCCCCCGTACTTGTCCCTCCCACACACAGTCTGCTCTAGAAAGATCCAATGCATTGAGCACACCTCCTCAATAATCATCACTGTGCAAGATGGCAAGCCTGCCCGGGACCTGCTGGAGGAAGCAGGGTGTGCTCTATGTAAGCGTGTTGGGAGTCTGACAACCCATACGGTGGAGAAAGGCGAGAGAGAAAGGATGGACCTGGCCCTGCATCAGTTGGAGCCCTCAGAAGCCCTCCTACCCAGCATGCATGCTGTCACCCAGCCCAGGCAGGTGACTACAGGAAAGAGGGGATGGGACTGTTCACAGTAAGAATAACCCATGGTTATTTAGCACCTTACACCCTTCTGCTCTGCACTAGCTATTTTTCCAAGAACCTCCATATTGTAGCAGTATCGTACTCCACATTACTTTCTTTACATGGCAAGTGCATTGCGAGCAGGGAACAGAGTATTGCTCCTACTTTGTTCGGACATCAAATAACATTCATGAAATTCAACTGGCAAAGCTGATGGTTTGGGTCAGGGTAAGAGGGCAGTTTGTCATGGACACTGGAGTTATGGTAGTAAGTGAATTACAATCGTCTTTCTTTACCAAGAACTAGTAAGGAGCACAGCAACAGGAACTGAGTGGGGCTTCTGCTGCCCATCCCTTGGGCTGGGGCAGCTTGTGCTTCTTCCCAAGGACCCTGTGACCAGGTGGAGATGTGGTCACAAGGTAATACACCTGCATGCCCACCCCCACGGGGGAGGCTCGGCCCTTTCTCTCTGCTGCGTGTTATCAACTTGAAAGACTTCATCCATCACTGGAAAGACCCTCCCGAGGGATCCACACAGATAGGATGTAGGAAATGGAAGGTTGTACAAGAGACAAAGGTCTCAAAATTAAGGATGCTCAAGAGCCATATATCAAAACTTGGTGTAAAACACAAGCAGTAAGAAGAACCTGGGAGAAGCTGGAGTGTGGGACTAGAATTTCTAAGCCACAAGAATATCAAGAAACCTCTGCTCCCCACGAAATTCTATTACGGGAACTTTCTTCACTTGCTTCATGGTATTCTATCACGAAGATAAATGAAGAGTGATGCTAAACCATCCTTGGTTGCTGTGGCTAAGATTTCTTGAAGACACCTGAAAATAAACGAAATGGAACTCAAGGCCTGAGTCATCTAGCCCCAAGAACTCACATACTGAATATGTTACAAACGGCCGACTTGTTCACTAGAAGGGATCCCAGTTTTCGGGTTTCTGGACTCAGCCTCCACTTTCAAGTGGCTGACTTGGTTGTGCTCCATCATCTCCCCCTATTTTCTGCCATCGTGAGAACACAGGATAGCGAGTAAGGCAAAGCGTTTAGAGCCCAACAATCTGGCTTTGAAGTCCAGCCCTGCCACTTACTAGCTCTGGGACTCGGTTTTCCCACCTTAGAATGGACGAGATACTAACAACAAAGTGGTCCACGGATGAAAGGAGCTAATAAACTGAGCATTTACAACAGTCCCTGGCACCTTCTATAGCTGTTTAGTATTATATCATTATTATAGAATCAAAAATGCTGACAGTACCTTGACCACTTCCTTTGAAAGGAAATATTAAATTCTATTTTACACATACATTATAGTTAAGGAGAACATCAGACAACCCAGTTGAAAAATAACTCAACACCAAAAATCAGTTGTTGCTCTTTCTGAGAGAGGGGCCCACCACAGGGCTGGACCGGCTCAGAGTCTGCCAAGCTATCGATGGTGTCCAGAGTAATATTTGGAGCCAGGAACGTCACAGGCCTCCCCCACCATGGGGTCCCAGAAGCAGCCCAATATGCTTGATGCATCCCAAACGCTGACTCAATCCGATCAGTGGATGAATCCTGCAAAAGTCATCCCAGTAAGCACAGTACTTCAAATCCAAGGAAGCACCTCCAACAGCTGCAAACAGAAATGTGGGCAACCAACAGAGCACGTGCCTTCTTGCTTTTCCTGACTGAAGGATGATCGCCACCTTCACAGGGCCCCCCACACCACCGCTCACTCCCTATAAACAACTGGGGAAGGTCTACTTGCCCTTTGAGAGGCAGTCCAGCCCTGAACATCCAGTATTAAGAGGCTGAGATACCCACCGCTCAACACACTTTCTTCTTGGGCCTACGTTCTAACAAAGGCATTTGGAATGGGCGTGATCATGAGGCCACTCGATTTCCATAAGAGGGTACAACCTACCTCCTGTTTGAACTGGCTGCAAGCAAAATATTCTGGTCTTTATCAGCCTAGACAAACTGTTTACTAACTCCTACCAAATCCCAGGGAAGAAAAGCAGTCAGGGATGCACATTCTAAACCAATGATCTAATCGCAATTCCAAGCAAGTGGCCTAGCACTTCTCTTCCAGTGATTTCTTCTCTTCCAATGTTCTTGTTCTCCACCGGATCGCCACCCCTCATATTTAAGGTCATGGCCCAGACCTCACTAAGGGTTAACTCCTCCAGCAAGCTCACTTCCAAGCATCTGACTCACATTCTTGCTAGTCCCTTGTCTGCACGATTTATCTGACACCCTGAACCCCACAATCCCTGATTCTGCCACGAGCCACCGGCCTCCAACCCCCATCCCCACTCCTCCAAAGTCCTCCCTTCCCTCTTCACTCAGCTTAAGCACAAGCCATCGTGGCATCACTCCCTGGCACGCACCCCACCCCCATTTCCTGTCTTCTCTTCCTTCCCTCCACTTGCCTGACAAAATCATCCCTGGTAACAGTCCAATTCCACCTGAGCGCTAAACTAAGTGGGACCACAGGGAATCCTCGGTCTTTTCCCTGTTCAATCTCACACCATCCTAGGCTACTTCAATTTTTCCTCTCTCCTGCAAACTCAACATCTCCCCAATTCCTACGGTCAGTCGAAGCCCAGGACTCTTATTTCACAAGGAAAACAGAAGCAATCAGAAAACTGCACGAGCTCGCACCCACTCCCTCACCTAAGTGCCCCTGTGCCCACAGGCTCTGCCTTCTCTCCTGTTCAAATGGATGACTACTTAGCTCCTGGCTAAGCCCCACCCTTCACTAGAGGCACCAGGTCCTAACCCTGCCTTTCTCCTGTTCAAAGACATGACTCTCCTCCCTCTCTCCTGCATCATCAAATACTTCCTCTCAATTGGATCCTTCACAGCAACAGACTCCTAGGCTTTTATTCCTCCCATACTGAAATTCTCTGGACTTTGATCCCCAATCCAGCTGTCATCCCATTTTTCTCCTTACCTTCAGAGCCATAGTGGGTGGCTCAGTCGTTGAGCGTCTGCCTTCGGCTCGGGTCATGATCCAGGGTCCTGGGATCGAGCCCCGCGTCGGGCTCCCCGCTCGGCGGGGAATCTGCTTCTGCTTCTGCTTCTCCGCCTCCCACCCCATGTTGGCTCCCAAATAAAATCTTTTTTTTTTTTAAAGATTTTTTTAATTTATTTATTTGAGAGAGAGAGAATGAGAGACAGAGAGCACGAGAGGGAGGAGGGTCAGAGGGAGAAGCAGACCCCCCGCCGAGCAGGGAGCCCGATGCGGGACTCGATCCGGGGACTCCGGGATCACGACCTGAGCCGAAGGCAGTCGCTTAGCCGACTGAGCCACCCAATCTTTTAAAAATAAATAAGTGTTGGGCGCCTGGGTGGCTCAGTTGGTTAAGCGACTGCCTTCGGCTCAGGTCGTGATCCCGGAGTCCCTGGATCGAGTCCCGCATCGGGCTCCCTGCTCGGCGGGGGGTCTGCTTCTCCCTCTGACCCTCCTCCCTCTCGTGCTCTCTGTCTCTCATTCTCTCTCTCAAATAAATAAATTAAATCTTTAAAAAAATAAATAAATAAATAAGTGTATATATCGTATAACTTTCTCCAGTTTTTCACTATTTGTGTCCTTATGTTGTGAACGTGTCTCTTCTGAACAGTATATATTTGAGTTTCATTCATTTATCCCGGCCGACAATCCTGGTCTTTCAACTGGCAATTTCAGAAGATTTCCATTCAATGCAATTACTGATATGCTTGGGTTTAAATAGACCATCTTTCCATTTGCTTTTTGTCCCATCTCCACTTCCCTCCTTTGTTGCCTTCTTTTGAAATGATTTGGAAGATTTATTATTAGAAAATCTTTTTAACTGAATACAAATCTAATTTCCCTTGTCATTTCTTCTTTAGTCCATGGGTTTTCAAAAGTGTTAATTCCAAATATTTGGGTATTTTGTAGATACCTTTATTGTATTGATTTCTAGTTTAATTCTATTTTGAACAGGGGAACATACTTTGGGATTTAAATTCTCTTAAATCTGAGGGATTTTTTGTTTGTTTTAAGGATCCAGAATATGGTCAGCCTTGATGAATACTCAGGAGTATTTGAAAAGTGCTACTGAGCTGCACTGAGTGTTCTGTAATTGTTGTTGGTGGATAATGCTGTTGAAATCTTCTGTATCCTTAAAGCTTCTCTATTTCTTGTATTCATTGAGATAGGAGTGTTGAAGTATCCAATGCTAATTGTGAATTTGTTGATTTTTCAATTGTTTTTTTTATGTATTGTTAAGTTCTGTTATTAATGTACACCTAAAATTATGTTTTCTTGATGAATTGATGCCTTTCTCATGTAATATTCTTTATTCCTTGTAATATTTCTTCATCTAGAATGTAAACAAAGATTTATCTAGAATTCCAATCTTCTTTTAGTGTTTGAATATTTTTTCAATACCTATCTATATCTTTCTATTTAAAGTGGATTTCCTATGGAAAGCATATAGTTGGGTTCCTGCTTTATTATCCAAGCTAACAACCTCTACCTTTTAAGTATTTAAAATTTTTACATTAAATATAATTATCAATATGCTCAATGTGTATCTACCATTTTGCTCTTCATTTTTTATTTGTCCTACCTTTCTTTCCCTTTTTTAAGAATTCTTATCTCTATGAATTGGCTATTAACTATATCCCTTCCTTTGTTTGTTATTACTCCAGAGTTTGTAATATACATTAACATCACTGTCTACCTCACATAAGGTACAGGCTTATTTGTGTTTGCAACTTCCTGCCCTTCGTGCTATTGTCACATGTTCATAGGTTATAAACTCCACAATACACTTTTCTTTAGATAGACAATTATTAAAGGAGATCAAAAATTAGAGAAAAAGGTCTGTTCTTATTTTTTGACATTGTTACCATTTCCAGCACTCTTCACTCCTCTGTGTACATCTTCCATCTGCCTGATGAACTTCATTTAAAAGTTCATATACTCTTAGTCTGTTGGCAAGGAGTTTGCTCAGATTTTACTTGTCTGAAAAGGTTTTCTTTTTTATCTTCATTTTTGAAAGATATTTTTGTCTAGGTAAAACATCTAGGTTGACTTTTTTTTCTTTCAGCACTTTAAATATAGCACGCCATTGTCCTGACTTGGTTAGTTTATGAGAAGACAGACATCACTATTACTTTATTCCTCTGTAATAGTTCCATTTTTTTCTGTATGTTCAAAATTTTCTCTTTATCTTTGGTTCTCAACAATTTGACTACTATGTGCCTAGGTATGTTTTTCTATGTATTTATCCTGCTTGCAGTGCTCTAAATTCTTGGATCTGAGGTTTGTGGTCTTTCATTAACTTTGAAAAGTCCTTACCCATTACTTTTAAACACATTTCTCCTATACCTTTATCTCTTTTCCTTCTGGGAACCCAAATGCATGTATTTGATATTTGACCCACATATGAGATATGTACTGTTACTTTGTTCTGTTCTTCCATCCTTCTCATTTTTTGTGTTCTGGTTTAACTTTTATTGACCCATATTCAAGTTCACAGACTCTGTCCTCTGAAGTGTCCAGACTGTTTATAAGCCCATTTATAGGAGTTATCCATTATTGTATAATAAATTAACCCAAAATTAAGTGGCTTAAAACATGGTTTCTGTGAATCAGAAATTAAAAATACCTTAGTTGATGGTTCTGACTCACGGCCTCTCAGGAGGCTGTATCAAGGTCATCCAACACTGGGGTCATCTGAAGGACTGGATGAAGCTGCAGGATCTGCTCCCAAGATGACTGACTTACATAGTGCTGGTTGTGGGTAGAAAACCATGGTTCCTCTTCACATGGCCCCTCTACGGATTGCTTGTGTGTCTTCATCACGTAGAAGGATGGCTTTCCTCAGAACATGTGACCAAGCAGAGGGCAAGGTCTGGTCATCTGGCTTGCTCCCAGCTCTTTTCCTAAAAGAACCTTCTCAATGAGGTCTTCCCCAAGGATCCTACTGAAAACTTTCTTCCTTACTTTTTCTCCCCAGCACTTTTTGCCATCTGACATACATTTTATTAGTTAACTTATTCATGCCTAGCAGCCCCCACCAGGATATAGGCTCCACATAAGAAATTTTGTTCATTGTTGTATCTCCAGTACCCTGACCAGAATCCAACAAATAAATATTTGTTGAATGAATGAATGTGGTGGTCTTTAAACTTCCCTATTTTTGATCTTGCACCCCATAAATCATCCTTTCAAAGTTCTGGGGTCTTGTGCATGGATAGAAACAAAAAGCCCCTTCCTACCTAAAACAGGTATTTGTCTATTTTCAACTAGTCTATCACATTTGTCATTCATGGTAAATTTCAAGGACATTAACTAGATATATTTAGTAGGAACAAATTTTGAGCCTGTTTCTTCATCTCTGAGAGCTACTTTTCTAAGGTATAAGACGATCTATGCATCTACTTCTCCTGGAATTCAAAGCTTTTTCTTTGGATGGCTCTAGATGAGAACACTGTATATTTATAAATTTCATTAGTTAAGAACCTCATGAAATCAACACTGCCAAGACACACCTAAGTAGCAAACCCTTGGTTTTCATCAAATGTCAAAGGAAAGGGCCACATGAAAACATTTGATTTTACTGAAGAACTACTGACAAGGACAATATTTACGCTTAGTATCCTTCTATGAAATACCATGTAGGAAATTCCTTTAAAAATTTAATGCCAAGAAAAACAGTGTTTCTCCAAAATAGATTAGTGCTTATGGTAAGCATATTTGCTTCCTCCTTTGCTCAATCCTGATTCTATAAATGTTTTAACATTAACTTATGTAAGTCCTTGATTGAGAGCTACTCCAAACCCTTTGGGGGAAATAACTGAAAATGTCAATCAACAGATACATGTGCACATACCACCACTGGGGTGGACAGCTATCACAGCTTACCCAGGATGAGGTTCATAAAACACGGGACTTTCAGTGCTAAAACCCAGAAGGTCTCAGGCAGACCTGGATGAGCTGGGTCAACTGTACCCCAAGCTTGGTAAGGGGACAGTCAACAACATCCTGAAGCGATCTTAAAATTCATTCAATGATTGGGGGCGCCTGGATGGCTCAGTCAGTTAAGCATCTGCTTTCAGCTCAGGTTATGATCCTGGAGTCTGGGGATCGAGCCCCGCATCGGGCTCCCTGCTCAGTGAGGAGTCTGCTTCTCCCTCTGCCCCTCACCTCGCTCATGCTCTCTCAAATATACATAAAATCTTTAAAAAATATTTCTTTTAATCATTCAAGGATTCTTTACACATGTAACACTTTGGGGCCTCCAAAGAACTGACACTAAGGAAGATTTAGATGTGCAAGAAATTTTCTGGGGAGACACCCATGAAAGACGAAGGGGAAATGAGGCCAAAGTAGGCAGGGAGAAGGTGCAGACCCAGTTACAGATCTGACATCTGTGAAAGGGGCGGGAGAAGGAGGGAGGGCTGGAAGGCCAAGGCCTCAGGCTGGAGTGCAACTCTGAGCAAGTCCTGGCAAGGCCAGTTAGGGGTAGAGGATGGGAGAGGGAAGACTGCCTATCAGAAGAGTCCTGCTCAGGGCGGGAACAGCCCAGCTCTGGTCTGCCAGACTCCGTCCTTGGATGGAAGCCGGCCAGGGAGAGAGTGGGCTTGGCGTGACCCAGAGCTCATCTGAAGGTCCAGCAGTTGAAAGCTGTCTGTCACCCACTGTTCCTTCCCAGCAGGTTCCGGAAGGGGGGGGAGGGGGAACAAGGAGTGTCAGCAGACGTCCACGGCTACCACGTGCTTTCTGTCAACATTTTATTCTGTACATTAGAGAAAATAACATTTTGAAAGGAGAGGTTTCCATTTATGAGTAACAGAGGCCTCTTCCTGCCCAGGTTAAATTAAAACTGAAATCAGCAAAGAAAAAAGTAGAATTCCTTTTATTACGTTTATTTTTCTTGTCACAAAGGATCTTCATTTGAAAAAAACTGTCTAAACTGATTTTTCATTGTTTGATAACTTTCTAAATGCCGCCTGAGGAACTTAACAGTGTTGCTAACACTTTTATATCACTTATCAGTTCTCAGTCTGTAATTAAATTTTAATCTCTCCAAAATGAAGCCATTCCCATCAGAGTAGAATACCTTCAAGGGTTACTCAGCTGTTGTAATTTCAATGTTAACAGAATGAAGCACTTAATCACAGGGTGGTTTTTTTTGGGGGGGGGGTAGTTTATTTTGTTTTTAAACAGCCTTTACTAACTCATCACTTTGCTGAGTTATTTCCCCTCTGTGGCCGAGTGCCCCCCAGAGCAGACCAAGCTCCCGTGGCTCAGCAGATTATAATCTCTAACAAAGTCAGAACTGTCCAAGAATCCTCTACAATCACTCACAACCCACCGCCCCCTGGGCCTGGTGGCAGCCACCTTAAAAAGGACTTTCCAACCTCAGCCAAGTAGAACAGTGCATCTAAGATAGTGACCAGCCCAATGCCTTAGATTCTTCTGGGCTCTTAATTCAAGATTCATGGTTTCTCCTCTTTCTGGCAAACACCAAGCAAATACTGCTCTCTTCAAAATGCACAGAGTACCATCAGAGCCAACAGAGAGAAACCATACTTCCTAGGAATCCGGTTCCACCATAGTTTTTCCTCCCTCCCAGCGTTCAACGCTGCTGGTTTTCTTGAAGTTTCCTTAGTCCACTTTCAAAAATCACCTGTTACAAATCCTTGTCCTAAGTCAACCTACACGTGCTTCCCAACGTTAGAATCAACAGACAATAGGGACTAGCTCAGAAGACCTTGAGTGTCGCAGGCACAGAAATGGCCCCCAAAGACGCACAGTGTGTAATTCCCAGAGCCTGTGAATAGATTACCTTACCTGGCAAGGGAAAATTAAGGTTGCAGGTGGAATTAAGGCTGCTAATCAGCAGACCTTAAAGAAATTATCTGACTCAATCTAATGTAATCACGAGGGTCCTTTAAAAGACAGAAACAGATCGAAGAGTCAGAAACTTGGGATGGGAGATTCAGCTGGCCATTGCTGGATCTGAAGATGGAACGAGGCCAAGGAATGCAGGCAGCCAATAGAAGCTGGGAAGGGATGAAAACAGATTCTTGGGCGCCTGGGTGGCTCAGTTGGTTAAGCGACTGCCTTCGGCTCAGGTCATGATCCTGGAGTCCCTGGATCGAGTCCCGCATCGGGCTCCCTGCTCGGCAGGGGGTCTGCTTCTCCCTCTGACCCTCCCCCCTTCTCATGTGCTCTCTCTCATTCTCTCTGTCTCAAATAAATAAATAAAATCTTTAAAAAAAAAAACAGATTCTTTCCTAGGATCTGCAGGAAAAAATGCAGCCCTGCCACCACCTTGATTTTAGTCCACGAGACCCATTTCAGACCTCTGAATTACAAACCAGCAAGATAATAAATTTGTGTTTTTTAAGCCACTGAATTTGTGGTAATTTATTACAGAAGCAATAGAAAACTAAAGCAGTGAGCTGCATGTTTTTAAAGGTAATCAAGCAGATGCCGGTCAACAGTGAGGACACCACAAAAGTGACCCCTCAATTGAGCGACAAGTTATAACGGACTTCCACAACCCCTTCCAATTTTGACAATTTGTAAGTTAATATTTTCTCCTAATTTCCTAACACGAGGTAGCCGACAGGTTTGAGGCAAGTCATCCCAAAATGGGCCATAAACCAATGATCAGACTCCAGTTTCTTTCCTGACTATGGCAACCGGTCACTGGAACCGCCCTCCATCTGTAAAACAAACTCCCAGCTATTTAGAAGCATTTCGCCTGACATCCTTCATAGTAATACTAAGACGATAATATAAAGATTTCTCCTCAGAAGAAAGGAACAACTACGGTTTTTAAACATATTGAGGTTCTGCTAGAACTACTTTTAAAATAGTGAGATTGAAAAAAAAAAAATCAATAAAGGAGGTCTTCACCAGGATTAATACAGGATAGATTTAAACAAGGCAGAAAATATGAGAAAGTATCCAACACAGGGTATTATTTCGTGAATTTTTATTTCAGCAGTGTGTGTGAGCACCTGTTGTATACACGTTGATCACCATGCAAAATATAGTTCTTATTGTAAGTCACAGCCCCAAAAAGTTTGAAAGCCCCTGTAGTGGAAAAGATAGGAACACATCATTTAGAATAAAAGGCAAACACCATCTTGGATTTGTGTGTCTAACAGAGTTGCATCATTCACAACAGCTAGAACACTGACACTTGTTCATTAATTAACTTCAAGGAAGATATAAATATCTTTCCATCCCAGTCTCTGGAAAATTCATCTTGGCCCTTGTAGGTAAGGTTTGTCTGAAAAATTTTTTGAAGACAAAATGTGTACACCGTTCAATAAAAGCTATTTGCAGAGGGTGACGGTACATTTACACGTGGCTTACCCTTGTACACAATCAAACAGTCCTTCTGCAATCCCTAACAAAAATCAGGTAGTGGGGCGCCTGGGTGGCTCAGTCATTAGGCGTCTGCCTTCGGCTCAGGTCATGATCCCGGGGTCCTGGGATCAAGTCCCGCGTCGGGCTCCCTGCTCGGCGGGGAGCCTGCTTCTCCCTCTCCCACTCCCCCTGCTTGTGTTCCCTCTCTAGCTGTCTTTCTCTCTTTGTCAAATAAATAAAATCTTTAAAAAAAAAAAAAAAATCAGGTAGCATGCCTGAAAGTGAGCTAACTCCTTCTATCTCTTAATGAGGATCGGAGAATTTGCTGAATAAACCTTTATTCATCCTACATGTGCCATCATTTCTGTGCATGTCCCTTTCAGCTTTTGAAAAGAAAAAGTCATAATTCTGTTAAGTCTTTCCTTATTTAGAAACCCATTTTTCTGAAGGAGGAGAAATCGGAGGGGGAGATGAACCATGAGAGACGATGGACTCTGAGAAACAAACTGAGGGTTCTAGAGGGGAGGGGGGTGGGGGGATGCGTTAGCCTGCTGATGGGTATTAAAGAGGGCACATATTGAATGGAAAAAAAAGAAATCCATTTTTCATTTCAAATCAGTAAAGTTTATGTGAAGGTACCTCACTGCTAAAATAGGACCCACACCTCTCAATTACTACCCCCTTGACTGGATCATTCCCATCAGCATCCCCCAAAATGGGACTGCAATCCCATTTTTCTGGCAGCTCACATTAACTAACATTCAATGTTCCACAAACCCGGTAAGTCTATCATCATTCAAGGCACCGATGAACAGCCGAACCCAAAGCAGCTAAAGCAGGCTTCCCCTCGGGGGGAGACCCAAACCCACCAACTAACACTTTGAGAAAACTGCAATTGAACTAGTTTTGTCTCCACATAAGTGAACCATCATCCATTATACTTCCTCTTATACCTCAACTCCCTTTTCCACAAGGATACCAAGAGAGACTTTACCAAGGGCACCATGTCTCAATCTATACATTCCACAGTTACAACAGTCAGCTACAGTTTCCAGTGTAGTGGGACTATTTAGGAATCCACCATGGTGGTTTGAGCAAAACCATGACGGGCTCTGTTGGTTACTGCTTCCCTTTCTCACAGGACACAGATGTGACAATCAGGCCAGAACGTCATCATCTGAGACTAACACCAAAATCCCCAATCTCAAGTTTGTAAGATTCCGTTCTCAGTCTTGCACCACCTCGCCTTCCACAGCACCTCAATGACCAATGACAGTGGTTCAGCAGCTTCACCACAGATTCTATAAAAATCCTAGGAAGGAATTAGTCCTAATTAGGAATTAGTTGGATCAAGAAACCAACTTACCTGGAGTTTATCTTTCCTGGGCTTTAGTTCGCTTACAAGTAAGCTTTTTCAGCCTTCTCCTTGACCAAGAAAGCACAAGCCAAGGAAGGAGTTGAGTGTTCTATCCTCAGTTACGCTTAAGCGGAAGGAGAGAATTTTTGTACAGTACCAGCCACAATGCTTGGCACTAAGTTGCTACTCAAAAACATTTGCTGTCTTCCCTCCCCGATTTCCCCAGGAGCCAGAGTAACCCTTTTTCATTTTTCTCCTTGACCTAAATACAACCCCAAAAAGATGGCGTCTGCTGGTTTGTCTGCATTCTGCAAATTGCATGAGCCTCACCTCTCAGGGAGATAGTTATCCTTTCTGTTGGCCCTTACGAGTCAGTACCATGCCTTCTACGGACATCACCTGCGTCAGAGGTCTGACTAAACACACACGTGCACACACAGTCCACAGCTTACACCTGCCGTTCTAACAGATCTGAGGGTTCTAACAGGAGAAGGAAGTTCCTCCTTCTTTGCCTGCAGAGCTGCCCTCCTGTCTAGAAAGGTCATCTTCTTGGACGCAGCCCACAGCCTCCGGGGGGATGCGCATGGCGTGAAGGGAGATCTCCAGATCACCTGGCAAGCAGCTGACTCTTCTCACGGCTGCTCGGAACTCCGCTTTAAAAGGCCCTTACCCCTCGTTAGCCGAAATATATTTAAGACAGCGGGGAGATCAGGGAAAGCATCAATGACAGCAGCAAAAATAGTAATACAAAGCTCCATGAAGCACATTTAGCCTCTAATCAGCCTAATAAGGTAGGTTCTACTATTAACACTTTACCAACGAGGAGACCAATGAGGCTCTAAGGCATTAAGAGACTTGCCTGGCACAAAACTCCTTAGTAGAAGAGCAGCACCCAAACCAAGCCCAGACCCACCGTGACTCCACTCTGTACACATTGGGTCAACACTTCTTGGGCACTTACAAGATCCCAGGCACGTGTTAGACACTTTTGCACACACTGTCCCTTCTCAGACTCAAAACAACTGTATCTTAAAGATGAGTCAGCTACATAAAATCTACTATATTTCTGACACAAATTTAAGGGGAGCCAAGTAGTCCAGGCTTGTTGGAATTCAAAGATCATTTCCCAACCACTGCGAATCCTGAGGTAGTTTTTGATGGGATGTTTAAATACTACGATAATAGCAGCCAGCATTTATCAGTCTCTTTCTTACTGGGTGTCAGGCAATGTAACACGGACCACAAATAAATTACCTCACTAATCCTCCCAATGCCCCTAGGATTTAAAAAAACTACTATTAAACCATTTTATAGATGAGGAGACTGAGGGTCAGAGAAGCTGACTGATTTGCTAAAGGATACAAAATGTACAGGGGAGACAGGAGTCAAAACCAAGTGGTCGGACACCAGAGACCATAAAAATAAACCTCACACTACATTACCTCTGCTTTTAGGAACAAGCACCCAGATATTTGGCCTAAAGTATTTGTTTGTACTCAGGGAAAGGGGACTGCTCGATCCTTTAATAACCTGTGTTAGGATAAATAATTTATCACTTAACAGCATACATGTTGTGGACGAAGCCCAAAACGATGAGTAATAGTCATCGCAGATGAGATCCAGTGAGATGTGGTTCCAACAGACAAACTTTAGGGACCCAGGTGAACAGGCCTTTCCTCCCGGTGTCCCTGGTACTGAAAGGATAACAGACGGCAGGCCCTTCCCTTACTACAGTCCGTTTTTCCAGCCCTGACTTCCACCGATAAAACATGAACAGCAAAGCAGCCCCATGCCCACTGGGGCCAACCTAGGCTTTCCTTCCATTCATCAACTGTGTGTGGATCCCCCAAACAAAGGGACCACCACACAAAGAGGGACCCTGGAGCCTGGCTGGCCCATCTGCCACTGCACCTGCAGGTCTGTCTCTGGACACCTGGAGTCCAGGCTGTTCTGACCAGCCCAGCAGCCAGTGCTCACTCAGGTGTATCAAGATGGGAGTGCACACACACATGCGATGTTAGCAAGGACTGTCTCAGTTGGCTAGGCCTGTTGTAGCCGAGTACTATACACAGCTAGCTTAAACAAGAGAAATTATTTAAGTCCTGGGGACCAGAAGCCGGAGATGAAAGGGGTCAACAGGGTTGGTTTCTTCTGAGGCCTCTTGTCCTCGGCTTAGAGATGGACATTGTCACCCTGTGCCTTCACATGGTCCTCTGTGTCCTATCTTAATCTCTTCCTACACAGACAACAGTTATACTGGGTTAGGATCCACTCTAATGACCTCATTCTAATTTAACTGACTCTTTAAAGGCCCTGTGTCCAAACAGTCACATTCTGAGATGTTGGGTGTTAGAACTCCAACATACGAATTTTGGGGCCACCAAATTCAGCCCATAACAGCCACATTAAAAATAAACTTCTTGGGCGCCTGGGTGGCTCAGTTGGTTAAGCGACTGCCTTCGGCTCAGGTCATGATCCTGGAGTCCCAGGATCGAGTCCCACATAGGGCTCCCTGCTCAGCAGGGAGTCTGCTTCTCCCTCTGACCCTCCCCCCTCTCATGCTCTCTCTATCTCATTCTCTCTCTCAAATAAATAAATAAAATCTTAAAAAAAAATAAAAATAAAAAAATAAACTTCTTTACAATAGTCCGAACAACTGCATTCCATGTTCATTTTTTATAAAAGACTTTTTTCCTTTCTCACGTGAATTAAGTCCAAAAAATTAACAGGTTCCTTTAAATATTTGGCCATAACTACTTGAATAATGTTAATAAGTAGATAGAAAAAAATCGTTAAAAATATATCATCCCTTTGACCCAACAACTCCACTTGTCTAGATATACTCTGAACATTTATATAAAAGAAAGCTCATCCTACATCCTTTATTCTAGCAACCTGTAGAAACCCTAAAATGTCCAACATTTAAATAATTGATTAAATTATGTTGGCAACTTATACAGCCATGAAAAATCATGTAGTGGAAGAATGTTTAGGGCTGAAAAAATTCATAACCTATTAAGTAAAAAATGTGAGTTACAAAACCCGTATGTTCAAAAGGAGGCCAATTTTAAAAATAAAGTATATTCATACATAGTATAGTCATAGGGATGCACACCAAAATGATCTCAAGAAGGGTAAGGGAATCTATTGTTATTGTCAGCTTTTTAAAAGTTTAGAAGAGAAAAAGTTTTAATCTTGTCTCTTTTGACTTCACTGTGTGATCGTGGTGTAGACACTCCAAGTCTCTGAGACAAAGTATTCTCTCATCTAAGAAGTGAAGAGGCTAAGTCCTTCTCAAGTACTTATAACCAATATATTCAAAACCTGCTTTGAAAATAATTAAGTTACTGGGGCACCTGAAGTGTCTGCCTTCAGCTCAGGTCATGAGCCCAGGGCCCTGGGATTGAGCCCCGTGTTGGGCTCCCTGATCCGTGGGGAGTCTGCTTGTCCCTCTCCCTCTGCCCCTCCCCCTGCTTGTGCTCGCACATGCACACACGCTCTAATAAATCTTTAAAAAAAAATAATTAAGTTACATGCACACATATACACAAAGCTTTTGTTTTAACTGTGGTTAAAATCCACACCATATAAAATTTGCCATCTTAACCATTTCTAAGTGTACAGTGTGCCCTGTTAGGTACATCCACACTCTTGTACAACCAACCTCCAGCACTCTGCTCATCTTGCAAAACTGAAACTCCACCCATCAAACAAGGACTCCTCATCTCCTCCTCCCCCAGTCCCTGGCAACCACCGTTCTACTTTCTATCTCTATTAATTTGACTACAGAGCAAGTCCTTTTGACTAAAGAGCCTGTCCCCTGGAGGCAGTGACCATGAATAATTTTATTTTTGTTTCCCCAGGGCCAGGCACAGCATCCAAGGACGTAGCTGAAACAAATTACTGAATGATGAAAACAGCAGTTGTTTTGTTACATCTGGGAAATGTCTGTGACTCCCATTATGTGGCCTCCACGATGTGGAAAATCACTTTGTGTCAACTCGGTGGGAAGGACGATCATCCTCCATGGTGGTAGTTCCCAGCCATGGTTTCAGATGCACCTGGGAGTCTAATTCAAGAAATTTCTTTAGGGGCCCCTGGGTGGCTCGTTGGTTAAGAGTCTGACTCTTGAGCTCAGCTCAGGTCTGTCTGCCCCCCACCCCCGGAAAGATTTTATTTATTTGACAGAGAGAGACACAGTGAGAGAGAGAACACAAGCAGAGGCAGAAGGGAGAAGCAGACTCCCCGCCGAGCAGGGAGCCCGACGCAAGGCTCGAACCCAGGACCCTGGGATCATGACTTGAGCCAAAGGCAGACGCCTAATGACTGAGCCACCCAGGTGCCTGTCAGCTCAGGTCTTGATCTCAGGGTCGTGAGTTCAAGCCCCGTGTTAAAATTTCTTAAAAAAAAAAAAAAAAATTCCAATCAACTCCCATTTAAAATATACCTACATGTGTGCCTATTCCTCTAAGTTCTTCTGAAATGGGAGAAAGGATATTTGCAGGTCTATGTGTATATGCTGTAAATTCATAAAGGCTAAAAATGGATTAAAACAATAGCCAACCAGTAGCAGACTCCAACTCTTCCTAAGGATGACCAACATCCCAGCCTTGGCGTGAGGCCTTCCTTAACTTCATTGAGGGAATCCAAAAATACCCAATTTAGGTAGAGGATCAAACAGAAAAAGAAGTCCCTCCAACCAAACTGTCCATCCTCCACACTGCTACCACATTTATCTTCCTAATAACACAGCCTGAGGTTTCTCCTCTATTTACAAACCTCCGCTGACCTCCACTGCCTGCAGGAACAGGTCAGAAGCCCTCAGTGTAACAAAGAAGGTCTCCTGTGATGTGAACCCGACCTAACCCCTCCAACCTGCCCCAGCAGTACTTAATATTCTACTGCTCACTGTTTTCTAAAACTCTCTCCGAACTTATCTCTCCACTTTTATATTTGATGTTCTCTCTTCCTTCTTCTTCATCACCTTCTTTATTTGAGCAGCTTTTATTTACCCTTCTAGAGGCAGCTTCCCATGATCTGGGTCTTCCTTGATTCACATGCATGGAGGTATGCCCCCACAGTCTGGGACCACAGACCATCTGCTCACGCCCCTACAAGATCAGTGTCTCCCAGGATGTCTGCCTTCTCCTCTGGACCAGACTCCCGGAGTGCAAGTGAGGTGCCTTGGCCAGGGGCAGTCTCCAAGGCCTAACCACATTTCTGACATGGAACAGGTCCCCGACGAAGAAAGGGCAGGAACAAATCTCCCACCTGCTTCTTCTCTCCCTCGGGGACAAGTCCATGCAAGCTGGGTGGGGTGCTGAGCAGGTCACTTAGCCTGGCTCACCTTCCCTTGCAAAACGAGGACCATGATCAAACCTAACCTTTCTTTACAGACTCCTTACAAGGATCAACACAGAAGGCTTACAAAAATCACTCTGAAAGAATCCTAGTTCAACAGAAGGTATTCAGATTCTGGTATCTTAATTGCAGGCTTTAAGATCAACTGAAATCATCTTTTGACCCTATTAAACTGTCCTCGATCTTTTTTGAGAGAGAGAGAGAGAGAGAGAGAGCGCACACGCGCAAGTGAGGGAAGGGGCAGAAGAAAGAATCCCAAACAGACTCCACGCTGAGAGCAGAGCCCGACATGGGGCTCGATCCCAGGACCCGGAGATCATGACCTGAGCCAAAATTAAGAGTCTGATACTCAACCGACTGAGCCACCCAGGTGTCCCTCTTCTCTTTTCTTATGGGCCCACACATTCTTTCAGCTTTCAGCCATAGACAAGACTACACAAGAAATGTCTTGTTCAAAGTACAGAACTACATGATCCACAAAAACCAAAAAGGGCAATATGTTCACATTGATACCACATTCAACCTTCCCATCTAAAGTTGATTTAAAAAACAAACAACAACAACAACAAAACGAACAACTTGGAGCACAGTCTGATAGTTTATTAAGTTAGCTTTACAGCTCTTGAAGAATAACATTTCACACCTTTGAAAGCACTACAACCTACAAGCTTGTTCTCACCCAGAGGCACAGGGACCTTCACACCTCTTTCAGTCACCAAAGCTGAGTTCTAGTATTTGAGGCCTCACATTTTCTGTGTGAAAATGAACCTTTGTCTTTAGGAGTAGTTGCTACAAAAATCAACTTCATTTCCAAAAAGAACACTTTCGTCCCCACAAGGACAGTTAGTCTATCACATTTTCTAAAGAAAGGCTTAACAAAACTGCCCATTCCTTTTTTTAACCACCCTGAGTATTCCTTTGTGCTACTACGGTCAAGCTGAGCTGGGGGCTCTTGTTTCCAGGAATTAGCCTTGTGGTGCTGCTGCTCTCTGCGATCCAGACACTGAAGAGGAATTCTCCTCCACATCTGTCAGAGACAAGGGACAGTGCCAGGGAAGCAGACTGACCCCCAAGAGCAGAGGGCTGCCAGCTGGCCCAGAGTCCTCACCTCGCCTGGCCCTCCTTTCCTTCCCCACCCCTTTGAATTTGGTCTCCAAGACTGGGAACCCTCCCCAAGTCCTAGCCCTTGGGGATGACTACCTTACCCTTTCTGGTTTCCTGCACAAGCTTTACCACCAAGAGCCCACAGTTCAAGACACTGTCATTACATTCTGCTTACCCATACCTTTACCTGCATTAACTCAAGTAATCCTCCCAAGAGCCCTCGCGGGCAAATACTCTTCCTATTCCCATTTTACAGAGGAAGAAGGTACCGAGGGTCAGAGAGGCCGAGGGATGCGTCCAAGGCCACTGTACCAGTCGAAAGGTGGTGGGCTGGGACTTGAAGCCAGGCAATCTGGCTCCAGAGCGTGGGCTTTTACCCTCTAGGGTAGACCACTCCTGGCTCCCATTACTTTCCTAAACTAACATTTCTCAGTGGAGTCATGCTCCATCCACCCTAGGTCTTTCTCCCCTAAGAGCGTGGCTTTGTTTGTTCCCTGCAGCAGCCTAACACAGCGGCGTCAGAATCTTCACCAAATACACATGCAAAATAAATACTCGTAATACGTATTTAATCTTGGCACTCCACCCTCCAATTCCTCATACAAGATGCAAATGTCCAGAGAAAGACTTCGCGGTGTTGAAAAGAAAACCCAGGCCCAAAATGGCATCCTTTGGGCCAAATCCCCAAACCAGGACTTAACACATAATCTAAGTCTAATCTAGGTCTTTCTCCCTTAAGAGCGTGGCTCCTAAAAGAATCTCCCAGTGATGTAGATAGAAGAATCACAGCTTCTAAAAATAAGTATTTACAAGTTCTGACAGAGCTGCAGTGTCCAAACTCACATATCTCACTTACATTCCAGAATAGGAACTTCTATAATTCAGGCTCACTTGCCAAAAGGTGCAGAGGTCTTCAGTGTCATTATTTTTGAAAACTTTCACGTGGTAGAAAGTTTTCTGTTAATCTGAGATTTTTACATAAAGTTATCTATGCTCGTTAAAATTTTAAGGAGAAAACATTTTACATACCAAATTTAAGATTTTTGATAAATAAGAAAATATAAGACTAAATAAAAAGAATGGTCAGCACCAAGGTCAGCCTTTGTCATAGTGAACAGACCAGGTCTGTCTTGGGGGGCCCTGGCCTCCTGACCTTTCCCTCTCTCCACACCCCCTGTGAAAATGTCTAACCAAAAAGAATCACTTCTGCACAATTCAGATGTGAATTTCTATCAGCTGGATTAGGTTTCCCAAGGACATTTTTTAAAGACTCTATTTGTGAAATAGAAGTCTCTGCTCCCTTCACAAAGGAGTGCCTGGTTGACCTTGTGTTAGTTGGGCAAACGGCTGAGAAAGAAGCAAGTTGCGCACCTGTTTGGAACAAGAAAGACAACAAGCAGGTGTCATGCCAAGGCCACCTGCTCCGCGTGAGCCTAGGGCCCTCCTGAGATTTTTCATTCACTTCAACAAAGAAGCGTGAACCAGCCTATCAGTACTATAGTTTTAAGAAGTATTTATTCTCATGTGATCTTTAAAAATATTGCACCCCGAGATACTGAAAGACAGGTAACTGGAATTCATCTCTCTACCACCCAGGTGTTAGCCTACAGAATCCCACCTTCTAGCTCTCTCTACTCCTCTGCCTGCAAAATTCTGGTCATCTCCCTTTCCGCACACGTGTGCTGCGTGCTTCTCTATCCTATCCCGTGACAGTTGCAATTCCACTCAACATTTATGAGGTGCCCTCTCCAGACCAGAGACTATGCAAGGTGCTGCTAGACACATTAGGACAAGAGGCCCCTGACCTCCAAGGTCCTTAAATGACCACGGGACAGAGTTCTGTAACAGAGGAACCAGCATGGTCCTACTGCCAGCCGGAGGGAAAAAGTTGAACCTCAGAAATTCTCAACACCCACAGAGCAGGGGTTGATTTTCCATTGTGCAGAGTATTGTGTCTAGGGCGCAGAAAGTGCCGAGCACACGTGGGAGGGAGCATACCGTGGAGATAAGTGAATACAGCCCTGGGAAGATTCTGGGAAGCTTATTTAATAAATGTTTATAGAACGCCGAGGCTCTGTGAGGTAGGGCACTTAGGGATAAAAAAAAAAAAAAAAAAGGCAAAAACCAAGACACGGGATTAAGGATAAACCAGCTAAACACAAGAATGACAGCAAATTACACAGTGAAGCATAAACTAAATAGGAGCCAGAAACTCAACTGTCATTTTAAAAGTCAGCCCCGTGTCATGAAGGCATCGTGGGCCCCATTCCTAAAGAGGCTTATATCCTCATAGGGAGATAAATCAAACACACGTGGACCCCCAGAAATGTAAAACTATAATGATTACCACATGTAGGCTGGAAAGGGGAGGCTTTGTGTCAGAGGAAGGGAACATTAAGCCACTGAATCCTAGAAGTTTGCCTGGAAGGGTTGAGCCATTACCTAATTTTTTTTTAAATGGTGCAGTTTAGAAAAAGAGGTTGGGTTGGACTTCTCCTTGGCTAAGGCATAGGCTAGGCAAAAAAGCATTAGCACACAGGCTCCTGGGTGGCCCAGTGGGTTAAGCAACTGACTCTTGATTTCGGCTCAGGTCACGACTCAGGGTCGTGGGATCGAGCCCTACCTCAGGCTGGGCATGGAGCCTGCCTAAGATTCTCTCAACCTTTCCCTCTGCCCAACCCCCACCCCCGTGAGTGCTCGCTCTAAAAAAAATAAATGAAAATAAGTAAAAAAAAATTTTAAATGTTAGTGGAAAACGTAAACAAATTTTTAAAAGGAACCAGAGATGGGGACGACAAGGAAAGTACTAGTCACGGGGATACTTCCCTCCACACACCCATTACCTCACTCACTCCTCCTGACCAGCCACTGGGGCCAGGCCCTCCCCCCACCCACTGACCGAATCCCCTACCAGGTGCCCATTTGAAGGCTGCTGGGTGGGACGGGGGATGCCACCAGGGTAGTGAACGAATGCGGCGCCTACTTCCACGGAGACGAGTTACACTTTATCAACCCAGTTTCACAGCCCGAGACATCCAACCCTACAACGCCCCCCGGAGCCTGTGGTAGAGCTCTCATGGGGCAGAATCAGGGCATAGACCACACAGGTTTACAGGACCTCAAATTCATGTGCTTTCTGTGACCCTTTATGGCCACTGACCAGAGAGGCAAAAAGGAGCAAAAACTAAACAGAATCCCCAAGGTGGCAGAATCTTCCACTTGGTATTTTCCATTTCTATTTTCAGGCCCTATCCTGAGGCACACTTCACACTCAGGACTTCCAACTTCTACTTGCTCTCAAGAACTATTTGAAAAGCCACATCCTCACAGCAGTGGCCACTGCCTAGGACCACGGAAATGCTCGGGTCACACGTGGAAGGCATTGTGGGAAGTCGGCGGCGGGAAGGAGTGAAGTACAATAATCTCCTCCCGGAAGCAAATACAGTAAGTTCTCCTCCATCCTCTGCTGCTTTTAAGAGGAATAACAGCAAAACAGAACAGTTAGGATGGATAATCCTACAACTCCTTCAACAAGGAGAGGGCTGTGAATATCTCTCTAACCAAGTTTGTTCCCTGCAGCAGCCTAACACAGCGGCGTCAGAATTTTCACCAAATACACATGCAAAATAAATATTCATAATACGTATTTAATCTTGGCACTCCACCCTCCAATTCCTCATACAAGATGCAAATGTCCAGAGAAAGACTTCGCGGTGTTGAAAAGAAAACCCAGGCCCAAAATGGCATCCTTTGGGCCAAACCCCCAAACCAGGACTTATCACATAATCTAATTGCACTTTCAACCTCCCCCAGAAAAGTCATCCTAAGGTTGATGAAAATCAATGCAAGAAAAAGTTCTTCCTTTGCAAGTCCCTTTTCTGAGTAACTCCCTGCCTGAATTTCACTGCACGTTCCTTTGCCAGCTTTAAAAACAAAATTGTTTTTCAATTTAAAAAGGTTAAATTAGGGGCGCCTGGGTGGCTCCGTCGGTTAAGCATCTGCCTTCGGCTCAGGTCATGATCTCAGGGTCCTGGGATCGAGCTCTCCCCCAATCAGGCTCCCTGCTCAGTGGGGAGTCTGCTTCTCCCTCTCCCCCTCCCCCCAACCGCTCGTTCTCGCTCTCGCTCTCTCAAAAAAATAAAATCATAAAACTAATTCATAAAATTGGAATGAAAATTCTCACTCTCTCATAAAAATAAAATCATAAAATCATAAAACTAAAAAATAAAAAATTGTAAAAAGTTAAATTGGAGGGGTATGTGGCACTTTCCTGCACATTTGCTTGCAACCTCCGCGAATCCATAGTTATTTCAAAATAAAGTTTATATATAAAGTTGAGAGAGAGAGTTAGGTTTTTCCCCAGCTTATTCTGTTACATACACATGGGCAAGCGCTCACAAGCCAAAATTTTTTTGGTGGTTTCAAAATTAAACCCACTTGCTCAGGTCTGTGTGAAACAGGGGCATCACCAGCATGGCCATCAAGAGATAACCCAGGGAGGTAGGCCCCCGTCTAAACACCATCGGGTGCACGCCCTAGCTGCCCTGGGGAGCCAGCACCCCAAAACACAGCAGCTGAGGTAGCTCAAAGATGCTGAAAGTGTAAAAGTGGAGGGTTCCAGTGAAAAATCACAGAGGCAAGAGACAATATTGTAGGAATCCTAGGACCCGCTTCCCAGGTTTTCCTGATCATGCAAATCACCTGGGGTTTGGAGGGAGAAGGGTTTTCCCCACTCCTGACTGCCGAGAGTGGGTATCTGCCCCAAGCACACTCCTGGACTCTCTCAGTCTCTCCCCTTCCTCTGCTCCTGCAGGGAAAAGTAACTTCTCGGACTGACAGATCTGGGGGGAATGGCCCACCCTGCTCAGCTCAGCTCAGCTCAGCTCAGGTCCCCTTCCCCCTTTGGAAGTGAGCTTCTGCAGCCTGCCAGAGGAAGGGGTAGTGGCACTCAGGACTCCAGGCAAATAAACTTCATTCCAAGAATTCAATCAGCAGGCCTCTGAGACTAGCTGACTTAACACAACACCCTCCCGCCAAGCTTCTATTAGGCAAGACGGGACATTTTGACCTCCCTTTTGTCCTACTCACTGTTTTTCTTCTCAGTTTGCTCAGGGTTTGGGCAGGAAAGAAGACTTGTGGACCTTGGGCCCCTCAAAGACCTCCCCCCTAGATGTGGTCGAATGATGCAGACTCTTCCCCCCATCTCCCCCACCATGGGTGCTGCTTTTAGGTAAGTCTGAATCCGAACCTGATGCTTTCAGAAAAACCCAGGAGATTCTTGTTATCTGGAAAGTTGGGGAAATACTGTCCAAAAGAACATTCTAGTATTGAGTTTACCTGTTATGTAAAATTTGGGTATATATGAGCCAGCTTCACCAAGGTTTACAGCATATTGAGGAGTTTGGCCCAAACCACCCCCACGGGGGAAATCAGAGAAACTGAGACCCGGGCTGGAAGCTTTTTGCCGGGAGGTAGGGCAGCCCAGCCCAGCAGAGGAGAAGAGGAGGAGGTTTTCCAATGACAGCTCCAAGGGAAGGCTAGGGAAAGTCAAGTTCAGCCTTTGAGAGTGTCCAGGGCCGTGGAGAGGGTGGGGAGAGCTGTGCTGTGGAGACAGGGGCTCCCCAAGTGTCGTCCACCCCAAACCCTGCAGCTCTATGCATCTCTGTGGCCACGTCAGAGCCTGAGTGTGCTCGGGGGCAGGACATCAGGGATGGAAGTCACCAGCGCTGAGCCAGAAATCAGCAGTGTGACACCCATTACCTGTCACAGGGCAAGGTGTGGTTTGTTGCTGTGTTTTTTTGGTGGTTTTTTAAGATTTTATTTATCTGTGTGGGGGCGAGACAGCAGAAGAACGCAAGCCAGGGGCAGAGGGAGAAGGAAAGGGAGAAGCAGGCTCCCCGCTGAGCAGGGAGCCCAATGCAGGGCTCGATCCCAGGACCCTGAGATCATGACCTGAGCCGAAGACAGATGCTTAACCCATTGAGCCACCCAGGGTGTTTCTAAGCATCTCAGAAAAACTACAATCGCAGGGAATGTTTTCTACTAAGCAAGGAATCATAATTGGGGATTCACAGCACAGCACCCACGACCTCTAAGTTAAGGACAGAGCATTGTGCAGTCAGGCCCCATTGTCACTGACATCTTGATATCATTCTCTAACGCACCAGTCTGTTTTAAGAAACATAACAATGTTTATTAGAGACTTCACTGGTTCACTCCTGACTTCAGACCTCCAACCCTACCTACCCCACATGACCTTAGATTTCTTATTCCAATCTAACCTCCGCACGTTTGGGGAAGGGATACTGTACGTACACTGCACTTTGAAATCCATTTCCCCAAGGGCAAGTTTGTATCTCCAGGCCTCTCCCCTGAACCCCCATACCAACCACTTCCCAGCAGCTCCCCCTGACTCCCAGCAGCTGTGGAAAACATCCACGTGTCCAAAACCAACCTCCCAGCCGCACTCCTGTCAGCCCATCTCACACGACAGCAACCCCACCCACCAGAACCACACAGAGATCCCTGACCCCTCCTTTTCGCTCACAGCGCACATCAGAACCACCAGGAAATCCTGCCCCCTCGAGGTCCCGAAGGCCTCCAGAGTCCTGCCACTTTGCACCACTTCCACCTGCTGCTCCAGGGAAGCTGGTCTCCCTGCCCCCCTCACCTCTCCACCCTCTCTTCTCATCCCAGCAGCTAGACTGGTCCTTCCAGAATGGAAGGGAACGAATCATCCCTCTGCTCAAAGCCCTGCAGTGATTCCCTGGTTGCTACTCACAAGAAGCCGGGTCCTCTTTCCTGCTCTCCTGCTCCTATGTGGACTCTCCAGGCCCACTCCCACCTGGGTCTTTGTGCTTGGCCGATCCTTCCTCCGGGAGGCCCTGGACTGGCCTCCTCCAAGTTGGCTCAAGCGGCACCATTTAAAGAAGACCCATCCTGATGACCATGTATTTAAAATCATAGTCGTTCGCTCCTTCAGCCCCCTTACCCTGTTCTACTTCTCATTTTTTTTTCCCCACAGTACCTTCTAACATACCATGCAATTCACTTAACAGGTTTATTTATTATTCTGTGTCCCCCACCAGAATCTAAGCTCCAAGAGGGCACAGTGTTTATTCAACAGTGTATCTCAGTCACCTAGAATGTAGCAGGTGCTCCCTAAACCCCAGCATCTTCCCCAAGCACAACCTGAAGGAAGGGGCTGAGCCACCACGGTGCTCTGCGCCACTTGACCCAACCACGTTTGCCGGATGGGGAGCCTTCTCTCAGGAGGAGGCATGACCCACATGCAGGAAGCAGCCACCCTTACCTGAGGTCTTTTTTTTTTTTTTTAAAGATTTTATTTATTTATTCATGAGAGACAGAGAGAAGCACAGGGAGAAGCAGGGTCCCAAGGAACAGGGAGTCCGATGCGGGACTTGATCCCAGGACCCCGGGATCATGACCTGAGCGGAAGGCAGACGCTTAACCATCTGAGCCACCCAGGCGCTCCCTTACCTGAGGTCTTACTTGCAAGGTTCCAGAAGGCCCTTGTGTACCAAAGTTTCTCTCCCAACAGTAGGCCAGAGTGCCTGAAATTAGCATATCAAGGAGACCTTTGACGGGGGCCTCTACAGATACGGGGGGGGGGGGGGATGGGGGGAGCCAGGGGCAGGCAGGAGGGGGTGTTGGAGGGAAGAGACCACACTAGCAGAGCCCGAATGAAAAGGCCGTCATGGGAGTCCCGGGGAGAAACCAGGTACGCCGGAACCAAGGCAGGAGCAACGAGGAGGGATTTATGAGCTGGAATTATCTAGCCAACCACCTAGGAAGACTCAGGGAAGTGGGAGAAGTCACACACTTTGGTGGAATAGAAGAAAACAGCCCAGAGCATGATGCAAAGCTGGTGACCTCGGAGGGGAGTTCCTGAGCGCCAAATGGAATGCGAGAGGGACCCAAATCCCACAGTCCAAGCCTCCAGCAGGCACCTGCCAGGGATGAGAGGTTACCGTGGCCCCCTCCAGGTCCTACTACACACAAAAAGGGGAGGAGATGGGCTGGAGACGGGGAGCCTCATCCTGGTCCAGGTGAGAAATGACGAAGGGCTGGCCTACTGTGCGGGCCATAAAGATGGAGTTACAGCCACAAGAGATGGGGAAACCCCCCTGAGGCTCTTCAGCCTGGGGTGATACGGACCAAGAAAGGCCTGGGTGACCACAGACAGACAACCAGACCAGAGAGAGCCAGAACTCCTGGTTGCAAATGAGAAAACAGTTCACTGAGCTGGAGTGCTGAGGGGGGCTCACACGTTGATGGGGGCAATGGAACAGGTAGCTCAGAAGGAACCAAGGAAGCTGGTGGCCAGAACAAGTCCCACAGCCAAGAGCCACATGGGAGCAGTTAGGGTCCCCCAGCACCCACACCGGATGGGCTCTACCCGTCCCCTGGTTCCTCACATCACTGACTTCAGGCTCCGAGTCCCAGGCCAGAGTTTAGCGGGTTGTGTGAGGCCAGGTCCACGCCCTGGGCAGCCAGCCTCTCTCCCTGTTAGGTGACTACTTTACTAAGTGAGCAGGACATGGATTTTGGAGGGAGGGAGGGAGGGAGGGAGGAAGGAAGGAAGGAAGGAAGGAAGGAAGGAAGGAAGGAAGGAAGGAAGGAAGGAAGGAAGGAAGGAACTGGTGTATCCCCGCTCCCATTCTTTGTCTTCTTTGGGTGTTCTTCCCACCTGCAGTTCCTGGTCCCCACCTACCTGCCAACATCCTGTCTAAGCTCTGAGGGCTCACCTCAGCCCCCGTCTGCTTAAAATGGGAAAACCAGAAGTAGTGAAAAAGATAAAAAACCGATAAAAGGTGCAAAACAGATTTTTAAAAAGTGTAATTCTTTCAGAGCTTCCTGCGTTGTGAGGGGCAATAAATCCCCTATTAACAATGGGGTGCTTGCTTTTGCTTTTGTACAAATAAAGGTTTGTGTGGTACGGGACACCAATTTGGCACTCACCTTATACTATTCATTAGCCTCTTCTGTGAATACATGCTTTAAACAAGGTTGAAAACATTATAGAAGCAGGAATTTGCTCTCTCGCTCTGTGTATTTTTGACCTCTACAGAACCTACTGAGTGCTCAATAAATAGGTAACTGACTGATTAGCTAAAAGAACAGAAAACAGAAATGAGATTGCTTCCCTGACTAATGGTGAGACCACACGTGGTTGCCCCTACCCAAAAGAAAATGAGCTTTGTTGGTGAGGTTTCATTGAAGTTGAATCTGGGAGGTAATTGCCCTGGAGGCGACAAATGGATGAGTCTAAGAGAACAAAATGGCCAGAGCTGCGGACCTAGAAGTCAGGCCGGCTCGGCCAGTGAGCTCAAAGGGAGAGCTGTCCCTCAGACAGAACAGGGCCATTAGGCAGTAGGCCAGACACCAAAAGGGAAGCTTCTGGACCCTGAAAGGAAGCACCGTCATGCAGCACTGAGTTAGCAGCCTCGATGGGTCCCCTCTGTCAGCTTAGAAGAGCTGGTGGCCAACTCAGGCCATGCAAACAATCCCCTCTGGATGGACCAAGCAGGACGGAGAATGGGTCTGGGGTGAGGGGAGACTTTGCGGTCTGGACGGATAGGACGGAAGGGGTGACCAGGAGGTGAGAGCAGCAGGGAGGGAAGTGGTGGGTTGGTGCCACGTGAGGAAGTATCTTCCATCCTCAGGGGCCGGGATAACGTCAGAGGGACCCCAAAGGGCCGCACGAAAAGGTAAGTGTCAGTGGCTGTCTCAAAATCCCCAAGAATTCCAGGTACACAACACCTTCTCGCCCTACTGGTCTGATCAGCTGCCCGTTTGGTTTTAGCTGGGGAACCCCTTGAAAGCCCAGACATGCAGGAGAGACTGAATGCAGGACATAAGGAGGAGGGAAAGAAATTCATTCTCTTTCTCCTTATCTACTTCTCTGCTTTTCCATTGTCCTCTCTCTCATGTCACATCCTCTCCTGGCCCCTTATTTTTTCAGTAAGTGTTCCCTGAAAAGCTCCAAACTGGCCCCAATGGGGACCCAAGAGAAATGGAAACCACCCCATTTCTAACCTAAGCTGTTCACGAGGGCATGTGGGACGGCCCAGGGAGGGGCGGGTGGAGGGAATGGAGGTGACAGCTCCCCTCTCCCCAGGAATTGGGGAACAGTGCACTTGAGCTTGAGAGCGGGCCTCCATGGCCAGCTCTGCTTTTAACTGGCTGCTTACCCTGGGGAAAGTTACAAAGTCCTCTCTGCCTCGGTTTCCATATTTGTAAAACAGAAAAAAAAAAAGAGTGCTTACTTGATCATATTTTTGGAAAAAACTAAGTACTTAGAGTAGTGACTGGCACTAAATACTCACCTCTTCCTCCTTTCATTAGCCCCCCAAACAAATACCTAAACATTTGTTTCAAAATGCAATGTTTATCACAGCAAAAGAAAGTTCTACTGATCCACCACAGGGTATGCAAAACAGAGTAGGAGTATTAATTTAGAATTTGTCCTCACCTGTATGCCCTGTCCCTGGATGCATCCTGCAACCGATGGCACAGGCTTGCAGAAGAAGCCACTGAGGCTGGCTGGCCATCCGTGGTTCTGGAATGTGGGGAGAACAGCCATCTCTGCTGGCCAGCTGGGCTGAATTGACCTAAATACTGTCTTTACATTGATACTACATTGTCTGAGTTGTCTTTTTTTTTTTCTTAACGTTCACACTATGTTCTCATTGTAAAGATGACTGTGAAGACCATTCATTTGTCAGACAGGTAGTAGGACTCAAGAGTCCGTGCACACAAGGAACCCGGGTGGCTGTCGGGTTCCTTGTGTATCACACGTAGTGGACACAGGGCATGTGACTGCGGCAGAGACAAGGAGGGAGCCATGGGGGAGGGGGAGGCCGGGTCAGGCCCTGAGAGGCGAGCCATCACCTCCATTCCCTGATAGCAGGGTCCGCTCCAGGTCTCCTGGCCCTCTCGTGAGGTCAAGGACGTACCACGGGCCTTTCTTCTCTGTTCAGAAATCTTATGGCACAAGACACTTTCCTTTCCAACTAGTCTCCACTTTCAAGGTCTTAAATGCCATCTTCCTACATGAATAATTAAATGTTTACCATTCCTATGGGAAATGAATAGGGAGCCAAAGAGACCATTGGAGCTGATCTTGGTTTTTATCTGAAGTACAAACATTTTAATGCATACCTTTTAAGAAAGAAACTGCTAAAGGAAATGCAATTGGAAATTCCAATCATGACCCAATATATTTATCTAAGATACAAACGTGCACCAATGAAACCCCAGCAACACAAAAGCCAACAGGACTGAGGGCATTTGCTTGCCAAAACATCACAGAATGCAGGGTTTGGTGTCTCCAAGTTTCCAGCCCAAATGATCACTGACGTCACTGGTAATGGATAAACATGGAGTATATACTTGGTTAAAAGAAAATAAATCCCCAGAAGGAATGAAATGAAGTCTTTTACATAAGCCCCACATCCTCCCTGCCAAAAAAAAAATTAAAGTTGCTTTCACTGTATTATAAAAGATATTTTCCTTTTGTCTTATCCTTTCAATCTCTTATAGTTAGAGGGTGGTGTCACGAGGATCCCTAAGAAACAGAAATAGGTTGTAAGTAGAAATCTTTGTACATATACCAGGGACCCAGAGGCCAGGCTTACCAAAACATCTTTCTTATTTAACCTGATTTAAGCAACGGAACAGATCTCAACAGTCACCCAATAAAAGAAAATCCGTTCTGTCATCTGGGGTTCACTTCCTTATCAAAAATTAGCAGCCGGTTAGCATCAATGAGTGGAACCTGCCGCAGCTAGAAATGCTCACAAACCAGCTGGTCCAGGAAGTGGAGGTCTCTGGTACGGACCCTGCAACCTTGTGGGCGTGGCTTCCTGGGGTCCTAACACGTCTTGCGTTTAATGCTAATAAATGTGCCCGCTGAGCAGAAGAAAAATCATTAATACGTGGGCATGAAGAACCCAACAGGATAGAGTGTTCTGGGTTCCTTAACTCAAATAGCTCGGTCTCTTCCCCCCTTTAAGTCCAGGCTTTAAATCTGTGTACCATTTTTCAGAGTTTAGCACTGATGGAAAAGGTCAGTCTGGCAGCTCTAAAGAATTCCACTCTCTATTTATTTATCTACCTAAGGGACATAGTTTGGATCCTTTACTGCACTGGAATATTTGAATCATACCAGTTGGAATATGAGCCATCCAGAAGTTGAGAAAGAAAAGAAAATATATACTCAAGCTAAACTCAATCCGATTTTAAAAGAAGGCCATTAGTCAATTCCAATTTTAGTAAGGTTTTGAACAAACAGGCTAGACAAAAATAGACTAAAATCACAAGTGCGACTGAACAGCTTTCACTGGGGACTCTACTCCCACAGCCCACCGGGGGGAGAAGGAGGGCAGGACTTCCACCCCAGCGCCTAATTCAATACAAATTAGGAGAAAGGCTTTCTGGAACACACCCCCACAGACTGAAAGTGGGCATGAGCTATTGCCCTCTAGCGGCTAGGTCCCAGAAGACACGTTCCAAACACTGGAGAGCTCACTTTGTACTCTTGTGGAACTTTTCATCTCTTGTCCGAGTAATTTTACAGTTACTTAATTTTACAGTGAAGGATCTTCAGATTTTTTTTTTCTGAAGCAGGTCACCAATAACGGAATAACCAGCATAAAAGTCAACGCTATCCCCAAATACCATTACCGCGGTTAGAAAAATAAGATACCAGGGTCTATTCCCTTGCCAAAAGGTAAAGCTGATCAGGGAAACGAGAACTGAAAAATATGTGGTTCCAAGGACTTTAAGTTTTAAGTCTTGTTATCTTCCACATGGTGCTGTATAGGAACAATTCTCCTAGTAACCATGAACTAGAAGTGCCAATTTCTGATTTAAAAAAAAAATCACATAGGGAGGAAGTAGGAGTGTCTCAAGTACAATGGCAAGAGATGGAGAGAGGAGTTGCATGTGATTTAATCCCTAACAAAACAAGTCCAGGGAGAGATTTCCCAGACTGGTAGTTGAACAGCAAAGGGTACTCTTTTTTCCGTGGAAGGTATTTGAAATAGGGCATTGTTTAATGTCATAAACCCAAAGGCATGTCCCTCCTGTTGAAGGAAAAGACTGTCAAATCCAGTTTTTATTCCTCCTTCCCATAAATCCAGGGCTGTGAAAGTCTATGAAAACACAAAATAATTTTCAGGATCCCAGGGGCCACGACCTTCACCATTTTCCTGTGACAGTTTATAAGTCCAACTTGTCAAAATAATTTATTGGAAGACTCAGACCTCTGCATGAAAAAAGGAAAACTATTCTAGTAGAACAATTCAAGTGAAACCTAGTTTTCTCAGGGCTCATGCTGTCCCTCCTGCCTGCCATGTCCAGAGTTCAAAGTCAACCCTAAGTCTACTTCCCTGTATAACCAGCGGATAGCTCTTGCTGATTCCTCTTGTCTGGGTCGTCGCCTGAGCCAGGTTGAGCCAGCAATAAGTAGTTCATACCATGCCTATTGCAGGCCATCTCGTTTTCTCACTGATTTCCTTTGCAAATAACTTCTCCCCAGCTGGGAGCACTGCGTGGCGATGGCTGCTGGGTAATACTTCCCAAAGCAAATCCCCCTCACAGATGACACACAAACAGTTAGCTCCTTGATCTCTAGCGACCAGGCTAGGAGGATGCACTACAGTTTGCCAGGAGGGCATTTCCCTTTAGTGAGAAAGAGGTGTCAGCAGCCTTGCAGTCAGCTAAAATGATGATAAATAACCCTCTTCTTTTGAGTAGCACGTTTCAGACTACAGAGTGGTTTCAGACAAAGTCCTGGTAAAATGCGACACTTTTCCTACCCGCACAGCAGGACAGTCATCCTGTAACTTCTGCATCATCGTTGTTGGAAGAGTGCTGCACTGCCCCACAGAAGAAGAAGTATGTGGTACATACTTGGGAGTATTTATAGTATTCTAGTTGAAGACCAAATTCTAGAAATATGCGGTGGCCAACTCTGGCTTACGTAATCCAAGTTTCGAAGTTGAAGCCAAGGCTTCCCTTCACCGGGCAAAGTGATTAAGTTTACAAATTATATCTCAGATACCCTTGACATGCCCTGTGCCCGCTGTTGTCTCTAAAAAATTTAAGGAAAAATAGCTGAAGGGAGAAAAGGTTGCTATATGTATGATGTTATTTTTAAGACTGCAATTTCCTAGAGGCGTGTGGTCTAGCGGCAACCCCAGCTAACTCGCTGTCTCCACTGTGTGCACAGCCCCAGTCTCATGGCGGGGTCTCTCTTGCACCCCCCCCCCACATCTTCCCTTACCCAGTGCTGTCAGCTGGCCCCCAGCGGGTGGGCCCCTAACCCACTCCATTCTGCTGCTCTCCAACCTAAGGAGAGATGAACCATCACTCTGCTTCCTTTCCCTCCTGCCCCACCAGCCAAGAAAACTGCCCCGCCAGTCCACGAATCCACAAGGTGGCAGGAAAAATAAGGACTGGGGAGTAAGGCAGGCATGGGGGAACCCCAACTCAACAACCTGCAACTTTCTACCTGTCTTATCCTTCCTCTAGAATTTGGGGGAGAAATTAGCGAACGGAGAAATCTAATAATATTTCCAATATCTTAACTGGCAGCTGGAGCCTGAAGACGGTGCTTAAGCTCCCTGAGCCTCAGAAGTCCCATCTACAAAATGAGGATAATGCTTACCTCATGAGGCTGTCCAGGTTTCTGGACATATAAGCCATATAAGGCACTTAGCACAAGGCACCTGAGAAGTACTCAAAACACAACATGTAGGTTATCTGCCACTACTGTTTGGAAAGACGAAACAAATGTTCGCATTTGCAGAACTACAGGATGCTTGCTAAAATTAAGTCACTCTGTCAATATTTATTGAACACCTTCACTGGTCTGGTCTGACTGTTTGTGCTCCCCCCAGATTTGGATGCTGACATCCCAACCCCCGAAGGTGATAGTGTTGGGAGGTGGGGACTTTGAGAGGTGAACAGGTCATGAGCAGAGACCCTAGAACGTTCCCTCACCCCGTGACAACACAGCAAGTGAGTAGTTCCCATCTATGAACCAGAAAGCAGGTCCTCACCAGACACCAAACCTGCTGATGCCTTGATCTTGGACTTCCCAGCTCCAGAACGGTGAGAAATAAATGTCTGTTGTTTGTAAGCCACTCAGTCTGTGGTGTTCTGTTATCACAGCCAGAATGGACTAAGACTCTCACATTTAAGAATTCTATCAAGAGGGCGCCTAGGTGGCTCAGTCAGTTAAGCGTCTGCCTTCGGCTCAGGTCATGATCCTGGAGTCCCAGGATCGAGTCCCAGGATCGAGTCCCGCATCGGGCTCCCTGCTCAGCAGGGAGTCTGCTTCTCCCTCTGACCCTCCCCCCTCTCGTGCTCTCTATCTCATTCTCTCTCTCAAATAAATAAATAAAATCTTTAAAAAAAAAAAAAAAAGAAAGGGGTAACATTTCATGGGACAGAACGGCATATGCAAAGACACACAGGAGAAAATACAAAGCCTGGGAAGTCAGCGGACATTCTCTCTCAAGGAAACAAACATTCTTTAATTTGAGGGGCTTTTAAAAAGTATCCAAAAAGCCCTGTAGATGCTGTCTAAGCATATTCTGACCTGTTTTTACATTCCTTTCTTTACCTTAACAACTCTCTACACTGCTACTAGGTAACGCTGACCCGTTACTAACCCAGATGCGGACAGACTACATCCTATTATACAACAAGTTCTCTGTGAAGACTCCCGTCCTCTGAGAGCGGTATTGAAAAGGTGCTCCAGGGCATGTCGATCAGGCAACTGTCCTTTCAGCTGTACTCAATGTCAAATCAAGACCAGAGAGGGCTGGGAAAAAAGGACCAAATAAAAGATAAAAGAATGTATCATATCAAAAACATACCTCCCTTTATAACCCATCCCCTGTTGACTCTCTGCCGTTCATATAACAGTACTCTGACACGGATCTAGAATTTCAAGGGCAAGGGTGGGACTCAGAGGAAGCAAAAGTAGGAGCTCAGGTTCGTCCATGGTTTAGGATTTGAAGAACAGGTCTTAGAAGAACAGCATATCATATCATCCTACAGTGGCTACCCACTTTTTCTACATGTTCCTAGAGCCCCCCCCAATAGTTACCACGGGTGGTTGGTCTCAGATTTCTTTCCAGTCCACCCATTTGCCAAGCCACATTTTCAAACTCAATATTAATACCTTCCTCCAGAACAAGAACACTCCTTCACCAACCAAAACCCTTAGGCTATACAAACACGTGAAGATTTTTTCAAGAATAAATGTCTAAGACCAAACGCGAGTACATACTCTGTTTAGCTCGAAGTTGTAATGCACGTTTGGCACGGTTCTCAAGTCCCTGCACTGTAACCATAACACCGTGCTATAACCTGACCCTTTTGGTTCCATCACCAAACTTTCTTCTTAAAACTGGACCTTCCTCCTAAAACACTTGACCAAGTCGAAAGACCTTGTGGTGAGCTTTCTGAAACTGAAAAAAAATTTCACATTTAGAAATCAAATCACAAGACTACACTTCCCTTAGAGATCAGAGAGGACAGTCAGTCATTTATAACCAAGGGTACACAAAGCCTCACACCATCCAAGCAGACTGCACCAAGGGTGCCTGTTATGAAACCCTACGTCTACACCCAACTGTATTAGTTTCCTATCGCTGACGTAACCAATTACCACAAACAGAGTTGCTTAAAATAGCGCAAATTTATCCTCTTACGGTTCTGGAGGCTGGAGGTCTAAAATGGGTTGGCAAGGCTGCATTCCTTCTCAAGACTCTCAGGGCTAATCTGTTGCCCTGTCACCCCTTCCTCCAGCTTCAAAGCCTGCAGTGTAGCATCTTCCAATCTCTCTGTCTGATCTCTGCCCCCTCCATCGCATCTTCTCTACCTCTGGCCCTCCTTCCTGCCCCCCTCTTCTCAGAACCCTGTAATTATGTTGGATCCACCCACATAATCAAAGATAATCTTCCCATCTCAAGATCCTTAATTTAATCACATCTGCAAAATCCCTGTGGCCTTGTACGGTAACATTCACAGGTTCCATAGATTAAGACATGGATTTTGGGGCGGGGGGGGGGAAGGGGGCATTATTCTGTCTAGCACACCAGCCTTATAAACTTATCTCCATGAACTACCTGATTAAGAAGAATCTTCTAAAGTACCAGGGATTAATTAGAAATTCATTATATGTAGTCTCACCAACTGAAGTTTTATACTTGCATTATGCACTTCACTATCACACGGGACACACTGGGAATAGTTAAACAATGTGAATTATTTTTCTAAACTACAGACTATTTACCTTTTCATATTTCTTAAACTAATATGTAATTTTCACTTGTCAAAACTAGTGGGGATTCCATTGAATCCTTTGAGGGATTTTGGTGATAAAATGTGAGGTCACACATAAACCCGACATGATACAGTGTAGTAGCTTACTTCTTTAAAATCATGTGGCTTTGGGGATGCCTGGGTGGCTTAGTCGGCTAAGCATCTGACTTTGAGTCAGGTCATGATCCCAGGGTCCTGGGATCGAGTCCCATATCGGGCTCCCTGCTCAGCAGGGAGCCTGCTTCTCCCTCTGCCTGATGCTCCCCATGCCTGTGCGCTCTCTGTCTCTCTCTTCCTCTCTGACAAATAAAATCTTTTTTAAAAAATTTAAAAAATAGAACCATGTGGCTTTTGGTTACTTCTTATTCATTCACTACCTCATAGTGACAAATCTGAACTAGTCCTAAGCTGAACAAAAAAACGATTTCCAATAATAAAAGTCTTTGAGATAAAGGAATGGTTATTCTTTTGAACACCACTATCTTATTTGGAAATGCATCTAAAAATCCAACAAAGGAATGGGAAGAACGGGTTCTGCTTATTCTCAGACGTGCCTACCAAAATGTCAGCTTTCTTCATTTATACCTCAGAAAAACTGGTCTGAGATCAATGAGGGAATAAAGCCACTCCATTAGGAACAGTTTAATATGGAGGCAGATGAAAAGGATGGGATGAGCAGACATCTCCTGAGAGGTCTGAAATACTTAAAAGGTAGCACTCAGCAGCAAAAAGGTCAAGAAACTACAGGGTGCCTCTCTGTGAGTTTGGAGCACTTTTGAACCCAAGGATGCGAGGTTCAGCTTTGAATGACCCATACGGGATTGGTTGCTGTTTAGGAACAAGAGCCTTTTTTCTGTTAAGAGTAAATACTTGGTCAAGAAAGGGTTATTTTGGCTTCATAAATAATACAAACACTTAACTGAAATTCAATAAAATGCTATGTCTCAGAATACTGACTTGTCACCTCTTTTGAAGGCAACATATTACAAGCCATAGTTTGTATCCTTCATGTGAGAACTTCATCTAAACATGTTAAGTCCTACAGAAAAAATACTACCTACCACAGAAACAAGGCAGGGAAAGAATTAACCTGATGGGTAGAAAACTTACTTTACCCCTTGAATATTTTCTTCAAAAACATAAAACCAATACAGGCTAATTGGTGAGTCCCTAGTTTAATCTTTTACACAGTAACAGAACCCAAAAACACGGGATGATAAACCATAGATGAACAACCTGAGGGAAGTCAGGGACAACACTAATGCCCCTGGCTTAGTTTTGGCTTTTGTTCTGTCTCGTACGTGTTAGGTGTCTGGGCTGACAGGTCATGAAAAGCATTTACCCTGTTGCCCAACACAGAGCAGACACCCAACATACATTTGCACATTTCTTGAACAGGATCCACTCTTGCAAGGAAGGGACAAGCAGGAAAGCACAGGACAAGAACTTGCTTCCCATTGCTCCTGACCAGCCACTGAGACTCAGGAGTCATGGTCATAGAGTGTGGTGGTGGCCAGGAGGACCTCACTAACCTTGACCTGCATTTTGCCCAAACACCAAAGGCTGCCAATCCATGAATGCACACATGCCAGGCACGTATGCCAGGCACGTCTTTGTGTAGGTAGCTACTCCCAAGCGACTTGGAATTGGGGAGGGGGGGAGGGGAAATTCAGTGAGTATCATTTCTTCCATCTATTTATGTCAATTTCCAGCATTCTCTGAAAGACAACAATAGCACATGTAGCCATCATTCCACCTCTAGATTTGAAGGTGTTACTGGACACCGGTCTCGGCTGATGCTGGCAGATACCAATCGGGTGGCACCTCCACCAGGGACTCCCGCCAACATTCACAGAGAAATAATGGCAGTGACTACTGTCTTTTAAAAGTGGTCCAGGGGCGCCTGGGTGGCTCAGTCGTTAAGCGTCTGCCTTCAGCTCAGGTCATGGTCCCAGGGTCCTGGGATCGAGTCCCGCGTCGGGCTCCCTGCTCAGCGGGAAGCCTGCTTCTCCCTCTCCCACTCCCCCTGCTTGTGTTCCCTCTCGTGCTGTGTCTCTCTCTGTCAAATAAATAAATAAAATCTTCAAAAAAAAAAAAAGTGATCCAGAATGCTTTCTCTATTCTCAATAATGATAAGGGTTTCTGAGATGAAAACCACAAACAGGGATCTCAAGTTTTTATTAAGGCTCATTTTAGAAACACACCCAAGCCCACTGTGGTAGGAGGAATGTGACAAGAGAAACTGAAGATGGCCACCCAGACGCAAAGAGGGACATCAATTCTGTCAACATCTCAAGTCCAAGAATGTGGTGAGATCCAGTCAGTTTCAGTTCTGTACATTCGGCGTCTGAAAGAAAATGCGTGAACGCCATTTTCTGCTTCTTGACATCTCTGTGGGCTGAAGAGAAAAAAAAAATGTGTCCTGGTGCATCTGGTATTAGGAATAAATCTACATCCACACATGGTACTGGAAGAGTGAATCAAACTCATTACAGTTCTCACACTTTGCATCTCCATTTAAACAAAAACATTTATTACATTTTTTATCCTGACTTTGCTAGACTATAAAACCAGATGATTCATCACAGGCAGGTAACCAGGTTAGTAAAATTTAAAAAAAAAAAAAAAAAGTGGGAGAGGAGGGGGAGGTGGGAGAGAAGGAAGGAGAGGAGAAAAGCCAAAAAAGCAGTGTATCTTAAGCCTAGGATCGCGCCTAAAAGCAAAACAGTACTTACCAGAATACACCCCACTAGGAGTACACTATAAAAACCTGGCCTGGTGAAGGAAGACAGGTTAAGTACATTCTTCTCTCAGCCCAGATGCTAGTTCAGGGGTTGCTGGAAAAAGCTACAGCAACCAGTTGGCGATTTGCAAGTTCTCCCTATAACAGTCCGTCCTGCAGGGGGATTCAAGCTCTCCTGTGAAAGCCGCCCTCCTATCTCTCACACGTCCACGTGGAGACGTTTCCTCATGGCCACGGGCCGTGAAGATACACTGTGCCGTCTGCAGAGGGAATCCACGCCACGGCCGGGCGTAGCGCTGTGATGTGAGAGGCGCAGGTATGCAGACACACAAACACGGCCACTTCCTACTCCTTCAGGCTTAGCATGCACCTGCCCACCGTCATCAGGTCTATCTCATAGAAAAGCACAGTTTTTACTGCCAGGGGGTCCGCGGCAGCTAGAGGATGAAGGTCCTGTATCTTTGCACACTGAAGCCCTTAACACTGCCGGGGGCCTGTCTTCCCAGGGCCCCGCTGCTCCCAGCCTCCCAGAGCAAGACGATGGGCCCCGATCAGGGCTCCCTGCCACCCCCCCGCCCCGAATACCAATGATATTGGAGGAATCAAGAGTGCCCTGAGCATGCCCTGGCGTGAATTAATCAACCTGCTTTTAAACTCCCTGTGGAGGTCAGCTCCCCTCCTTTCTGCCCCACAGAGATATCTTAGTAAGAGAAGGGGACGGAGGAAAGGGTGAATCCAGAACACGGAAGAGTTTAAAAAAAAAAAATCTTGGTCGCGGGGCACCTGGCTGGTTCCGTCGGTGAAGCGTCTGCCTTAGGCTCAGGTCATGATCTCAGTGTCCTGGGATCGAGCCCCACGTCGGGCTCCCTGCTCAGCAAGGGAGTCTGCTTCTCCCTCTGCCTGTCCCTCCCCCTGCTTGTACTCTCTCTCTCTCTGATAAATAAATAAATAAATAAATAAATAAATAAATAAATAAATAAATAAATAAATAAATAAAATAAAATCTTAAAAAAATATATCTTGGTCCCTAGAAGTGTTAGGGACTGAACTGTGCTCTCCCAAAATGTATCTGCTGAAGCCCTAACTACCAGTAGCTCAGAATGTGACCATATTTGGAAATCGACTCTACGAAGAGGTAATTAAGGGAAAATGAGGCCATGAGGGTGGCCCTAATCCAATCTGACTGGTGTCCTGAGAAGAAGAGAAAATGAGGCCGCAGACACACACCGAGGAGAGACAGTGTGGAGCCCCAGTGGGAAGACAGCCCTCTACAAGCCGGGAAGAGGAGCCTCCGGGGAAGCCAAACCTTGCCCTGCTGGGGGCCTTGCTCCTGGCCTTCCAGCTTCCAGAACCGTGAGAAAATCAAACATCTCGTTTAGGCCCCCAGCCTGTGGTGCTTCGTTATGGCCGCCCCAGCCGACGACCACAGGAAGGAACAGGCCGTGCGTGGATTAGTGTCCAAAGTTGCCTGGTGCTCTTCCTGCCCTGTCTACACAGCAGTCTGCCCCCTGATGCTCCCTCGAGTCCCCAGGATCCTGGGTCTTCATACTGCCCCCCCACACCTGAAATCAGGTAATGGAACATTTCCCTCCAAACACTCCTGGCTCTTGATATTAGAAAAGCAAGCTGATTGGGGTGCCTGGGTGGCTCAGATGGCTAAGCATCTGCCTTCACCTCAGGTCATGATCCCAGGGTCCTGGGATTAAGCCCCTCAGTGGGCTCCCTGCTCAGCGGGGAGTCTCCTTCTGCCGCTCCCCCTACTTGTGCGTGCTCTCTCTCTCTCATATAAATAAATAAAATCTTTAAAAAAAAAGAAAAGAAAAGCAATCTGATTAAACACACACACGTGCATTAACGTACAGAATTGCTGAGTCACTATGTTGTACACCTGAAACTAAGGGAACATTGTCAACTATATTTCAATTTTTAAAAATCCAAGAAAAAAAACAAACAACACACACACACACACACACACTTACAGTGTTTCCAAAGTACAGCTGCTGAATACCCAGTGGCTGCCTTCTGTCCCCTCCAGCTTCCAGAACAGCAGAGAGGACATTGACATTTACTGAGCAAGTGAAGAATTTCATCTTATGAGGTAGATTTTATTTTATGCAAAAGGAAAGGAACTCGGAGAGATTAAAGTAACTTTTCCAAATGGGTGGAATGGAACCAGGAATTGAATCTAGATATTTCCGACTGCAAAGTCCTTGTTTCCACCGCCCCCCCCCCCCCCCCCCCCCAGCAACGCCCCAGTTTCCTTCCTCCAGTTGAGATGGCCCGATGCTTTTAAAACAGTTTTTTTGGGGGGGGGGGGGGGAGATCCACAGTAAATACTATTCTAATATCCCCGAAGATCAATGTTAAGTTGGTATTAACTAGATGCTCTCCACTATGTAAGCTTGTAGAGAAATTAAATGTTCACCTCAAATTTTATAAATCATGCTAAAAATGATGATAGCATCCTTGAATAGTTTTCACTGAAAGATAACGCAACAAAAGATGGAATAATAAGAAGGCAACGTGAACCCCGTGCTTTCCCGTCATTATTCAGCCTTTGGGGGCTACAGCTCAGGGGACAAGGGCTCTCAGAGGCCAGGGTCTGTGACAGAGCTGGCCCCCACCTCCTGCATGGGTGCAGCAGGTGAAATCAGCAGTTAACTTCACCTTTTAATGAGCCCCAGATCAGCTCTTAATTTAATTTTCTTTCCTGAGAACTGAAGAGGGACGAGCACGTCCAGGAAATACCTGACTAAAAGCAAAGCACCAGTCCCTAAGCAGTAAAACTGGGAAGAGTGAAGGCACCAAAAACTGCAAGGTCAGCTCCCTCCTGGGACTCGAACTGATGAAAGCAGAGCATCAGCCCCCTCCTGGCAGCAAGAAGAGGAAGGAGGGTCATAAGCCACTCCCTCTCCCATTTTCCCAGCTGCTCCCCAAAAATGCTTGCTCTGCCCATGAATAAAAGCAATCACCACCTTAATGTTCATGAATAGCTCTATATACCTAGTCACCCTGCTGCCTGTAGGAATTACGCACATCATTAAGTATGTTGGGCTTTCTTAGAAGTGCCATTCAATTTCCACAATGCCGTCAGCTCTTGGATTCTCAGTAGTCACAGCTTTTTGTTTACATGGCCTGATGGTTCTCTTACTGCTTTATAAAATTAGAGGCAACATTAGAAGCCAGGAAAATAAAAGAAGCATGGATGTAAGCAGAGGGGCCAGCTTTGTACAGATGCATTTGATATTGGACAAGCTGGATTGGCGGTAACAATGGGACACCTGGTAAAATGGAGACAAGGCCCTGGGGTGGTGTCCTTGCCCCAGGGTGCTGGTTGGTAGGGAATGAGAGCATCAAAGGGGAGAAAGTGTGTGCAGATGAGGGATGACCCAGGGCCAGACTCTCGAGGCATCCACATCGGGCCGTCAAAGAACCATGGGAAGCCAAAAGAAACCAGGCTGGGTAGGGAAATGATCATGGTTTAGAGCCGCGCTATCCAGAAGGGCTTGTCATGTGTGGCCACTGGGCACCTGAAATGTGGCCGGGCCACACTGAGATGTATCTACATTTGCTCCATCTCCACCAGCAAAGTTCAAGGTGACTAATGCTGAGGGAAAGCGTTTGCTTGCCCACAGGTAATTTTTCAGATAGCCTTTCTGGAGAGTGGTGAGCCGCACTACATCAGGTGCAGTGAGTAAATAAAGCCTTGCTGTATCTAGACATTTCTGGCAGGGAAACAGCGAAGTGCAGTTAAGGGACATTTTGTTGTATTGTGTATGAAAAGGAAGACCTGTGACTGTTTATAAACAGCATGCCAGCCGCCTTTCTTCCCAGCGAGACACAGACCTGCTGTCTCCCAAATTCACGTTCTCATCCCCACAGAACATTATAGACACTCACAGAAAAGAGAGAACGGGCAAGCAGTTACGGAAGGTAAGTCATGTGGCAACCTGTTGAAACATCCAGCCTTCGTTTCATAAACAAGTAGACCTTATTCATGCTTCTGTGATTTCTCTAGTATTTTATAAGAACAGCAAAGAGACACGAGAATTAAGGTCACCTGACACTCCAGGTGTGGATGGAAACATTCATTTCACATGTAAATTGTGCAAATTACAAACTTTCCCTTTATTTCCCTTATTATTAAATGCCTCAAATGATGAACTATAGCCATAGCAGCATCCAATTTGACACTTTTTATATATAGAAGAAACTCACAGAGAAGCCCACACACATCTGCTTATCCAAGCACCTGACGGTTAATCTTATGGTACTAAGAACCTCGTACAGAATTGCTGCAGGGGCAGCTAGGAGAGGCAATCATCTCTTTGGTACAACACATACATAATTTTCTTCCCAGTCGAAGAAACATAATACCAGGGTTTTCATTCCACAAGAGAACGGGGCAATGCATAAAAGCGGCACCAACAAATTAATACAAAGGTGCCCTGACAATAACTTTTTTTAAAGATTTTATTTATTTATTTGACAGAGAGAGACACAGTGAGAGAGGGAACTCAAACAGGGGGAGTGGGGGAGGGAGAAGCAGGCTTCCCGCAGAGCAGGGAGCCCGATGCGGGGCTCGATCGCAGGACTCTGGGACCATGACCTGAGCCGAAGGCAGACGCCCAACGACTGAGCCACCCAGGCACCCCAATAACATTTTTAATATGTCATCTCCAGACCACTAGAAAGAGTTAGCACCTTAGCTCACTGACGGCTCCTACAAAATACCTTTGCTTGAAAGCTGTCTCGGATAGTTGTCCACATGCAGACTCTGGCACTGGTCTTGAGTACTGACCCGGAAATGATGAACTGTGTGATTTAACCTCCCCATGCCTCAGTTAAAACGGAGTTAATCATATGCTGCTCTATAATGTCAGGCGGCATTTTAATCTGTTAACGCGTATGAGAACCTCATCGGAGCAAGCCAGGATTCCAGGGGGTGACCTCACAGACACAACCCGTGTGTGATGGGGCCAGAAAGTTCCACCTCTGAAGAAGTTTTTGCCCTCACTTCTTCCTCTCCCCATCAAACACACACAGTGATTTTTGGAGCTGTTAGTTTTTCCCTTCATGAAGGTCCTGATAATGCCTGCCCTCCAGGGAGTATTTAAACGAAAAAAAAAAAAAAAAAAAAAAAAAGAGTCCAGTGATGGCAGCCAGGAGAGGAGCAGCTGTGGGAAGAAACCGAGGACTTCTCAGGAGTGAAGGTTTGGGTTAGCCCTTGGGCGGCTGTCTCCTACCGACAAAAGCAAGTTTCCAGAAAATCGCCAGTAACACAATCTTTCAATCTGGATGGGTCACTGGGGGGTACGATACTGTGGCAAGAGATGGGTGACACAGGTAACCTATCTTATGCATAAACTCATCAAGAAATTTCTAAGTTGTCGGGGCGCCTGGGTGGCTCAGTTGGTTAAGCGACTGCCTTCGGCTCAGGTCATGATCCCAGGGTCCTGGGATCGAGTCCCACATCGGGTTCCCGGCTCAGCGGGGAGCCTGCTTCTCCCTCTGACCCTCTCCTCTCTCATGCTGTTTCTATCTCGCTCGCTCTCCAATAAATAAATAAATAAAATCTTAAAAAAAAAAAAAAAAAAAGAAATTTCTAAGTTGTCATGAGGAATTTTATTTGGTAACTAACTTCAAGCACATATATACAAACACAGACGTGTATGTATGTATATAGGTGCGTATACATATGGAGATGCATATGTGTGTGTGTCTATGTACAAAGGGAGAGACCTCTCATAGGTGCAGGCTGTCCCTTCGTAACTTACAGTCCATCCTTGAAATGTGGGTGCTGGGTGTCCACACACGGGGACTAAGGAACAAACCCGAGCACCCTGAACCAGAGCGAATGTAGATACATCACGTCTGTGGCTCAGAACTTTTGTTGACATCCTTTCCCACAAACTTGCTTCCCACAATTTTTTTTTTAAAAGATTTTATTTATTTATTTGAGAGAGAAAGAAAGACAGAGAGCATGAGAGCGGGGGAGTGTCAGAGGGAGAAGCAGACTCCCCACTGAGCAGGGAGCCCGATGCGGGGCTCGATCCCAGGACCCTGGGATCATGACCTGAGCCGAAGGCAGACGCTTAATGACTGAGCCACCCAGGCGCCCCTGCTTCCCACATTTTACCCTCTTCTGAAGGTAGAAAAAAAATACAAGGGCAGAAAAGGTGGAAAACCCTGAAGAAGCAAAAGTATGAAACAGGCTTCCCAAAATTTTGTCGTAGAGCCTCAGATTTTAAAATCACAGCACTGGCATCTAAATCAGGGTGGGTTCAGTTCTTGAGTCTCTCTTCTCCTAACAACGGGGTGACTCCCACATGCCATTGTCTCTATGGATAGGGCTCCCAAACATGTGGTGTCAGCCCTGACCCCTCCCTCAAGGCCCAGACACAAAATTCCAGCCACATACACTACAGTATTTCTACTGAAGACACATTCCAGCTTAAACGTCACTGACTCATCACCCTCACCTGCAACCTCTATTATTAAGACAAGCATAGCTCCAATCACACAAACATAAAACCTCTTGAGTCATTGCTGATGGACGGCTTTCCCCGACCCTTAGTGACCAGGCATGGGCCAGACTCTACACAGGACAAAGAAGGTGGCCACCTTGGCTCAACACTGGTCATAGGTGATGCTGCATTTGAATATATATTATACCCACGGTGAATGACTAGTCATAAAATAACAGCATAAATATGTCTGAGCAGGGAGAAGTTGGGGCAATGGCAGACCATTTGAAACAGGTTATGTAAAAAGAAGCAGGTGGGGGCACCTGGGTGGCTCAGTCATTAAGTGTCTGCCTTCGGCTCAGGTCATGGTCCCAGGGTCCTGGGATCGAGCCCCACATTGGGTTCCCTGCTCAGCGGGAAGCCTGCTTCTCCCTCTCCCACTCCGCCTGCTTGTGTTCCCTCTCTCGCTGTGTCTCTCTCTGTCAAATAAAATCTTTAAATAAAAAAAAAAAAAGAAGAAGGTGACTCTGGATGCATGCAAATGACCTCATGGTGAATCCTGCTCGAGGCCCCTACAGTTTAAAGAAGACTCATCTGTCTCCTACCACTGCCACATCTTCCTCCCCAAGGATCCATCCATTCTTCCTGTGCCCACGGCTGTCACATGGCTTAGGGAGCACTGTCTGATCAAATATAATGCAAGTGGCACCTGGGTGGTTCAGTCAGTTAAGCGTCAGACTCTTGATTTCAGCTCAGGTCATGATCTCAGGGTCGTGATACCGAGCCCTGCACTGGGCTCTGCAATGGATGTGGAGCCTGCTTGAGATTCTCTCTCCGCCTCTCCTTCTGCCCTCTTCCCCCAACTTGTGTGCTCTCTCTCTCTCAAAAAAAAAAAAAAAAAAAATATATATATATATATATATATATATATATTGCAAGCCACATATATAATACAGCCATGCTAAAAAAAAAAGATGAAAAGAAAAAGGTGAAGTTAATTTTAACCATAGACTTTATGTAATCTAATACGTCCAAAGCATCATTTCAATGTGCAATCCCTATTGAAAAAGTATTAATGAGATGTATTACATTTTTTTGCCACACTAAGTCTTTGACAACTGGTGTGTGTTTTACACATTACAGCACATCTCAGTTCCCCCAGTCACGTTTCAAGTGTTCAACAGCCACACGTGGCAAGTGGCTACCATACTGGACACCAAACACACTAATGATTATTTTGAATACAGACCCTGCCACTAACTTGCTACGTGGTCCTCTGACTGCAAGTTCTCTCACTCTGGCCCGGGCCCACTCTCACTACCCATGTTCCATGTTGCCGCTGAATTAATCCACCTAACATGATCTGACTTACTTGCTCAAGGTAGGGGCCCACCTAAAGCAGGAGCCATACTTGTACTGTCAACACCTACCCACAAATTAGACATCCAGTAAACGTTTGTTAAACAGTCCGTGAATTAAGTACTCCAAGATAAAATGCAAATTCCTTAAAACGACATTCAGCTTTTGCCTTTAATTCTCCCACCTTCCTATCTGTAAAGCCTCCACTCGAGGCCCCAGATGTCTATTCCGGCATGCAAGTGGGTGAAGGTCGTAAAAGGTCACAGAGTGAACATGCTACATCTTCCCGGAGCACCAGTTAAACCACCTGCTGAGTATTTTAAAATATTTTTATATCAAAATGCTCTGACACATCCTGAAAGAGAAACCGAAAACCCCAACCAGTTGTTAAGATTAAATACGAGTCTCTAAATATATTCTGTGCTTACAGTGACCAGCGTTAAAACGGACACGAGCAGACCTCCAGCCACTCCGGTCGGCGTGTGCTCCCATCTCGCTGGCTGGCACACAGACAAAAATACCCCGAGCAGCCCCGGCTGCCGAGTGGCAGCTGGTCACGACTCACGGCTGGTTGTACCCCCTTCACCCTCCCTCCCTCACCTGATACGCTCATCTACGATGCCAGGAAGCCCTTCCTGACTGGTGGGAAGAAGAACTTCCCAAACTCCACCTGAGCTCAAAAGCTGCACAATTCTCTTGGCATCGATTATACACACAAGGTTAGGTAACCAGCTTTCTCCGCTCCTACACTGGAGGATCCCTGAGTGCAGGGCCTGTATGTCCTGCTGCTTCGAATTCCCTGGAGTGACTTGTTTTTGACTAAGCGGATGAACAGAATGTGCAGCCAATTTTGCTTCAGGTCGGCATGCAACGTTAAAAAAAATGGAAAAGGAAAAAGTTGGATGCACACGTAAGCATGTCAAACCACCCCACAACAGTTTCCCTGGGCAAACATGTCCTTCTTAACAGTGGGTGATAAGTTTAGGATAATATGATGAAGCCTGGAAAACAATTAAAAATTTAGGGTGAGGAGAATAAAGGAAAATGTTTGTTAACACCAGGCCACACTCCATGTGGATTTCAATTTCAAATAGAATTTTTTTTTAAAGAAACTTCCTGATAAAAGCAATGCTTAGGGGGAAACCAGTATTGAAGTGAAAAATAATCAAGCAAAACATATTCCTTGAGAGATGGCCTCATAAAAATGAGCTGAAGTAAATAACTTTGAAAATAAAACGTCTAAAAAAAATGTCCAAATTCAGCTAACACTATTTACAAGACAAAAAAAAAAGGACTTTCTCAAAATATAGAAGGAAATTATTCACTCCCAATAATTCAGGACTTCTCTTAAGTTAAAAAAAAAAAAAAAAACTGTGAAAAGCAACAACACTGGCTGATAAAAAGCATCATCAAGGATTTTCCTTGGGAAATATTTCTCTCTTAAGTTAAATGTTATATAAACATTCCTGATTTCTTTGGACTACTTTTAGCCATCCAGATGACAGACATTAATAATTAAGTCCAGTACTAAAGTCCGCTCTGTACCCATCATACGAGCTATAAATGTCCAACTTGCTGTACCCACTCTGAAATGCATTACTTATACTAGATACAAATAATTTTTAAGCTATTAAATCCCATAAAAAGTTTGTGTATCAATATACAAGAGAAAATTACCCTTTTAAAATCACTCCCTTTAGGGCTCCTGGGTGGCTCAGTTAGTTAAGCGACTACCTTCGGCTCAGGTCATGATCCTGGAGTCCCTGGATCGAGTCCCGCATCGGGCTCCCTGCTCGGCAGGGAGTCTGCTTCTCCCTCTGACCCTAACCCCTCTCATGTGCTCTCTCTCATTCTCTCTCTCTCATATAAATAAATAAAATCTTTAAAATCACTCCCTTTAAATTCTAGTGTTAAACATCTGAGCGGTTTCCTCGATATTTCCCTCACTTTCTCTTATCGCAAGACAGCCAGATTATCAGTAAACGATGCATAACCGGGATAAGCTGCAAATATATCACGTCAATGTTCCGTGGGCCTACAATACATTCACCAACATTCGTCCAGAGCAACTACTAAAGAGAAGACCTTAATTCCATTTAAAAAATATCAGCAGCTCGAGGGGCACCGGGGTGGCTCAGCTGGTTAGGTGACTGCCTTCAGCTCAGGTCATGATCCCAGGGTCCTGGGATCGAGCCCCACTTCGGACTCCCTGCTCAGCTGGAAGTCTGCTTCTTCCTCTCCCACGCCCCATGCTCGTGTTCCCTCTCTCACTGTCTCTCTCTCTGTGTCAATTAAATAAATAAATAAAATATTTAAAATATATATATATATCAGCAGCTCAAGATCATAACGTCCTGAAGAGCCGTTTTCCCCCCATCCATCATTAAACTTTCCATACTATAACAAGCTCTTTTCAGAAAAAGGCAGTTACCTGGAGTTACTACAATCATGCCAAACTTTACGAGATACAAGAGATTTTGCCCCAGTACAATGTCTCCACTGCAGGTATCGTTTCTCAACTGGCTCACCTAGGAGCAGGTTGGAAGACAATGTCAGTTAAAAGCCACAGTAGAGGGAAATTCTAAAAATAGTAACAGAAAGGTCATAGTATACATCAAAAGCCAGAAAAGAGAGTCCGTGAAACTATTTAAGCTCAAAGTAAAAATGGATTTTGGTAAATAAGAATTCATTTCAATATTCCCTTCCATCATAACAGAGTAGAACTTTCTTTTTTTTTTTTTTTTAAAGATTTTATTTATTTGACAGAGACACAGCGAGAGAGGGAACACAAGCAGGGGGAGTGGGAGAGGGAGAAGCAGGCTTCCCGCCGAGCAGGGAGCCCAATGTGGGACTCAATCCCAGGACCCTGGGATCATGACCTGGGCCGAAGGAAGATGCTTAACGACTGAGCCACCCAGGCGCCCCACAGAGTAGAACTTTCTTTAAAAAATTCCCATACCCAGGAACACTGGGTAGAGGCAAAAAATAAAACGATCATTATGCATAGAGGACATAACTGGGTACACAGAAAATCCAAAAGAATCGACAGATAATCCATTAGAATTAATAAGTGAACTTGGCAAGGTTGCTGGATACAAGATCATTAGGTAAAGCCAACTATATTTTTACATTCTAGAAAATAATTTTTATTTTTTAAAAGATTTTATTTATTTTTTTATTAGAGAATGGGAGAGCGGGCACCCACATCAGTGGGGGGAGGGGCAGAGGAAGAGGGAGAGGGAGAGAGAGAATCCCAAGCAGACTCCCCCACTGAGGGCGGAGCCCAATGCAGGGCTCAATCTCATGACCCTGAGATTGTGAACCAAGCCGAAACTAAGAGTCAAACATTTAACCCACTGAGCCACCCAGGTGCCTCACTAGAAAATAATTTTTAAATGATAACATTTACATTAATATCAGTAAGTATCAAGTACCGTGGAATAAATCTGATCCAAAAAATATGCAAAACACTTCATAGTAAACTACGTGTAATTCCTGAGAGAAATTTAAGAATAGCTAAATTTAAACAGAAGAATTCATGTTCTTAGGACTGGGAGACTTAATACTGTGAAGATGCCAGTTCTTCCCAAATTAGTCTATAGATTCAGTGCCATCTCATTAAAAATCCCAGCAGTTTGGGTGCCTGGGTGGCTCAGTTGGTTAAGCGACTGCCTTCAGCTCAGGTCATGATCCTGGAGTGCCAGGATCGAGTCCCTCATCGGGCTCCCCGCTCAGCGGGGAGTCGGGACTCGGGCTCCCTGCTCAGCGGGGAGTCTGCTTCACCCTCTGACCCTCTCCCCTCTCATGCTCTCTCTCAAATAAATAAATAAAATCTTCAAAAAAAAAAATCCCAGCAGTTTATTTTGTTGGAATTTACAAGCTAATTCCAAAATTTAAGCTGAAATGAAAGAAGCCAAGAGTACCGAAGAAAATTTTGAAGAATGAGAGCAGAGTCAAAGGACTAACACCAACATATAACAAGTCAACGCAAAACTAGAGCAATTTAACAGTCACAGGATTAGAGCAAAAAATGGGGGGAAAGTGGTCTTTGTAATAACTGGTGCTGGATCGGGACATCCATGGGAGTGCAGGTGGGATACTGAACTCTAACTCAGACTATAATGGAAAATCAACTCTAGATGGATTATAGACATCAAGGTCAACATTAAAATAATATAAGCTCTAGAAGAAAACATGGGAGAAAATCTTCATGGCCTTTGGGTAAGCAAAGATTTCTTAAACAGGGTACAAAATGCACAAATCACGCATGAAAGACCCGATCACTTGAAATTCGCTGACACGAGAAACTGCTGCTTAACCACCCACCACAAGAACAAAATGCCGCTAAGAGCAGACAGCAACCGTGTTGGAGAACAGATTTGCAATAGACATATCTGACAAAAGGCTCATATGTAGAATAGATAAAAACTCTCAACAAATTAATGAGAAAAAAGATAATTTACTTAAAAATGGGTCAAAACTTGAATAGGTACTTCACAAGAGAATGTCCAAATGGTCCTTAAAGATACAAAAAGGAGTTCAATATGATGAGTTTGATAAAGTGCAAAATAAAATCACAATGAAATACACCATGGTGATTAATTTTTTTTAGAAACTAACATTAACGAAGTCCTGTTGGTGGGAGCACTAACTGGTGCAACCACTTAGAAACGAGTTTAGAGGCTGAGCCTAAGTATCCCCTGGTCAGTAATTCCAATCATAGTTGCACATCCAAGAGAAATGTACACATACCAGTATTTCAGAGTATCAGTCAACATTTAATATTTGAGAACGCTAGCATTATTCGTAACCCCAGCTCTATTCATAACAAGTAAAAACTGGAAACAACTCAATGTCTATCAACCACATGACTCATCAAATTGTGGCACAAAACAATGACAATAATGATCCACCACTTGATACAAGAAGATGAACACATCTCACAGACATAATATTAAGTAAAGAAACCAAACACAAAAGAGCATATTATATTATTCCATTTTATATAAAATGCAAAAACAGGCAGAACTAATCTATTTTGCTAGAAGTCAGAATTGTGGTTACCTTTGGAGAGGCAGGTAATCACTGGGAGGGGGTAAAAGGGAGGCTTCCAAGTGCACACAACATTCTACACATTGATCTGTGTGATAGTTACACGGGTGTGTTCATGCTACAGAAATTCATCAAGTAATACACTTACGATTTATGGTCAATGATATTATAATAGCCATGTAATGGGACAGACGTAGTTGTGCTTGTGGTAAACATAGCATAGCATGTAAACTTGGCAAATCTCTAAGTGGTACACCTGAAACTAATGTAACATTATGTGTCAACTATACTAAAAAAATTTTTTAAAAATAAAAAATGCACTAAACCAACTTTAAAAAAAAAGATTTACATGCTTTACTATAAGTATGTTCTAATTACACTTGGATTTTTAAAAAAATTTTTTAATTTACTTAAGAAAAATTCTACAGGAAAAAAGTCTATGAGAGGCAAATAAATTAGTCTTAGGAATAGTCACTTACAGGCAAGAACTATGTCTTATATATCTCATTATGTCCATGGAGTCAAGTAGAATGTCTTGCATATAACAGGTATTTAGAAATGCTAAGAATATAATAATTAATAATAATAATAATATATAAATTTACATGTAATTTCTATTTCTATGGATACAAATACAAAGGCTTCCAGCCAGCATTTGATTATCCTCGTTAATTTCTCCTTGGACAAAATGGAAAAAATGCAGACTGTTTGATGGTAATGTTGAACTGATTTGACATTGACTTACAAGGAAATCTTAGGTTGGCCACTGGATTCTAGCCTCAGCCCTTTCCTATTTAGGAGACTCATCAGCGACTCTATGGAAATATTATTTTAAAATACCAATGAAGAAGGAAGCTTGAGGATAAGCCCACGGCACCCCACAAATACCTGCCAGGTGGCAGGTAGTGAATACATTCTTGTTGAATGCAGAAACACACAAACCTATAATCACGGTCCCTCCCATTCAGTATATCCATAATATCACCATTCAGTGAGAACATCAGCCTAAAAAATGGCCAATCCGATATTTATGGCATTCATAATGAACCGGGGCCACCACAAAGCCAGTCGTGTAGTTAAATAAAAATGAATGCCCAAAAACGTATTAATTCAGTGCCCAAATATAAACAGAGCCTTAGTCTCCTATAAATTATAATTCTTCTTCCCTCTCCGTCACTCATGTGAAAAACTGTTATGCTCTCAGTAGTTCAGTTTACAGCATCAAAGAATCTTATCAAAAACACGTCAGCGATAATTTTCCTCTGCCCATAAAAATAGGCTGAATTTATCTAACCTTAAAAATCGACTCCATTTATCCACAATATTGGCCCCATCTTGGAAGTTTTACCATTAAATTACGGTGATTCCTGATGGTCTGAACAAGCAAAAGAGGGTGCCATTACTCATTTTCTCTCTGATGCAAAGATCTGCAGGTCCTTCTCCATGATTTATTTACCAGACTCCCTTTGGATCAGGTTTTAGTTTGCTCCATTATTCATAGCAGAAGGCAATAGAAGCATCATTGTTAACGCTGAGATTTTAAAGCCCATTGCCATACCCGGAGTCATCGGGCTAACTACAGACATGCCCCTTCTTACAGAAGTCTGGGCTGCAGGCTGCCCCCTTTTGGAGGCAATGGAGAAGGGGTCTCTCTGGCCCATCCCTACCGTATGACTGCAGGACACCAGTGTGATTTATGGGATCACTGGTACCACCCTCCACGGACATTCAGGTCCTTGCTTTAGGCCTTTCCAGAGCAATATTTTTGTTTGATACAACTTATACCATGTTTCTTGCTCAGCCAATCCTGTGAAATACTCAAAATTTTGTTCTGTAGAAAATGTCCTTGGCAGGACCGGAATGAGAAAATGTTCTACTAACAGTAGATACGACAGTTTCTTTGCACTCTATAATGAAAATGTTGGGTAGCTATCTCCCACCTTCTAATTTGTGCTGGAGTGTTACTGTCCTCCTCATCTCCCTTCTCTGGATCAGCATCCATAAGCACTGTAACCAGATGAAAAGATGTCAGAGTCCCAGGGATCGGCAGGAAGAAGCCTCTAGATCATCTGGTCCAGCCTCTCTTTTTCCCCCTGCAGCATGCCCAAACTCTCTTTGACATTTGCACAAAGAGTGATTTTCATTTTCTAAGAAAGAAATGAGAACTGGATATGTGTGGTTTGGTAAGTCTGAGTCTGAGGCTCATTCTAAAATTTAAATCTGGCACATGAAAAGGTAGAGTCTTTGACCTTCGAACTGTGAGGACCTCGGTTTATGTAGGTAATGCTGGCATCCCCAGGTATATCCCTGCAAGACCCAAAGGACAGACAATGTGTCTGAATACTTCTAGGAGGTTACTGATTGAAGAAAGTTCTTAAAAAGTTACAGAGTAGGGGCACCTGGGTGGCTCAGTCGGTTAAGCATCCAACTCTTAAGTTCAGCCCAGGTCATGATGTCAAGGTTGTGAGATCGAGCCCCTCATCAGGCTCCACGCTCAGCACAGAGTCAGCTTGAGATTCTTTCCTTTCCTCTATCCCTCCCCCTCTGTCCCTTCCCCTGCTCCCTCTCTCTCTCTCTCTCTCTCCCAAATAAATAAATAAAATGTTACAGAGTATATAAATTTGACATTTGGCATACATGTATACATATATACATATATATTACACATACATGACATATCTTTCTACATTAGACAAGGTAAGACGTATTGTATCTAATTTAATAGGGGCAAAATATAACAGACTTTTATCTTAATGTTGTATGGCTGCGTGGTGAACATGCGGTTTGGCTAGGTTTGGGCAGATCCTATAATAATCATCATCTCAAAAGCAGTTTCTTTTGAAGAAAGTATTGCAGGCAGTGATTGAGGGCAATAAACAGATTAAGATACATTCTTTTGTTGTTAACTACAGACATTGGCTGAAAGCTTTTACTTTTACATTACTGGTGTTAACTATAAGACAAATTGGGATGTGCACACTTAAATGCTATATGCATTTACTACTTAGATTTAAAAAAAAAACAGCTTTGCAAGCTATAAATTATATCTGCAGTATAGTGCCAATTACATAAAAATGTGATTTTTACAGAAATTAAAATTTCTCAAAAAATGTAAATTGCGGGTGCCTGGGTGGCTCAGTTGGTTAAGCAACTGCCTTCGGCTCAGGTCATGATCCTGGAGTCCCGGGATCGAGTCCCGCATCGGGCTCCCTGCTCAGCGGGGAGTCTGCTTCTCCCTCTGACCCTCCCCCCTCTCATGCTCTCTCTCTCAAATAAATAAAATCTTTAAAAAAAAAGAAAGAAAGAAAGAAAATGTAAATTGCTTAATTTTCTGAAAAAGTACTGAAGTTTGTTTAGCCAGCTAAGCTATTTATCATAGGAATGCCAACGGCAGTTGCTATCAACACAATCACTTTGTTTTCTAAGATATTTCGATGTGTTCCCCTGATCTGAACTGTCAGAGAGTTGTTTTAATATATTCCTAGGCTGTCCATTGGCTAAAAATTATTTGTGAATACCTATCCAAACCCTGTCATCTTTTTGAGTCAGTAGCTAAAGGAAAAAATTTTTTAGAACACCACCAATATAAACTTCCACACATCCTAATGAGATATGCTTGCTTCAAGCCTAGGTGGATTATTCGATCTCCAACACCATGCAACATCCAAACAAAACATGCCCAGTGTAGAACCAACGAAGCTCTACCTTTAATTGCTTCCCAAAAGGTCCCCAGCAGAAAATGAAATTATGCAAAGCTAACCTAAAGCCAAATGAAAATAAGTGTGCGCTCCCGAATTGGGGAAAGTACCAATGACGCCTCTGTAACAAAGGGGGTGCGTGTCTTTGTGGGCCCAGCTACGGAAGCAGGTGGAGGGCTGTCTCTGTCTCTCTCCCGTCCTATACCTACACCCCTGCTCCATCAATTACCCCTCCTCCTCCATAACTTAGATGATGGTCTCTCTCATGGGAACAAAGTAATCAATAACTCTGTCAAGCTTGCTTCCCCCTCAAGCTAACACCTCCTCTCCCTCCTCCTCCTCCTCCTCCTCCTCCTCAGTGTCTGGGATGAAAAGGTCATCTCTGTCATCTACCTCGGCTTCCTGCCACCCTCACCTCTTTCCTGCAGCCTGGCGTCTGCTTTCACCTTCCTCTTGGATACCACGTCAAAGGTACTTCTGGTCACCTTCTGCTCAACCTTTGCAACAAAGTGCTCTACGTGCTCCTGATCTGACACCATCATTTTCATGGCTTCACTATCATACTAACGGTATCTCCTTAGGCCCGACCTCTCCAAAACACTAAATGCACGTTTCCAATATTGCACCCCTGTCAGCTTCCTAGGGCTGCCAGCACAAAGAATCACAACTGGGTGGTTCAGAAATTTGTCGTCTCCCCGCTCCAGACGCCATATGTCCAAGATCAAAGGGTCAGCAGGGTTGGGTCCCTCAGAGGGCTCTGAGGTCTCTCTCCTGGTTCTGGTGGCCCCAGGCACTCCTTGGTGCACAAGTGCATGGCCCCAATCCTGTCTTCATATGGCGTTCTCCCTGTGTGTCTTCACATCATCTTCCCTCTGCACGTGTCTGAGTCCAAACGTCCCTTGTATAAGGACACCAATCATCTTGGATTAGGGCGAACCCTAATGACCTTATTTTAACTTGATCACCTCCTTAAAGACCCTATCTCCAAATAAGATCACATTCGGAGGTACTGAGGGTTAGGACTCCAATGTATTGTTTCAGGGAGGACACAAGTCAGTACATAACGTACCTCAAATTCAGTATGTCCAAAACTAACCCCACCGCCCTCCCCTGAAACCTTCACTTGGACCACGTTTCTTGGAGTCTCCTGAACTCATTTTTGTCTCATTCTTCTCCTTATCAATTACCCTTCTTCTACAGCATCTCCTAAACTTCTCTCCTCCTCTTCATTCCCACAACCACCACACAAATTTAGGCCAAATTATCTTGCACCAACTGCATGGCGACTGTCCCCTAATAGGCTTCCAACCTGCAGTCTCTGTCTGATCTCTCTCTATACCAATTCATCTTATAAACTGCTGCCACATTAATTTTCCTAACAGACAGCTCTGACCCAGTTCCCTCCCCAGAGAGGGGAAAAAAAGAAAATGAAAACAGACGAATAACTTCAAAGGCCCTTCTTACCTTATGAATTCAGAATAAATCCCTGCCCCTGGTGGTCTCAAGGCTCCCCACCCTCCCAGGAGTACCACAGCTCACACCCTCATATAGCCCCTTTCCCAAACATGGCCCCGGGTATCTCCTGACTGTCTCAGTTTGGGTCCTGTCAAGAAAAGAGACACTTGCAAAGAGTTCTTCACTGTAGGTATTTAATGAAGGGAGCAAGGAGTGTGTAGGGAGGGTGACAGGGTCCAACAGAGAGGGAGCAGCAACAGTGGGGAACTATTACCAGCCCTGTGTCTGGGGCAGCAAGGGGAGTAAAACATTCCCAGGGCTCAGGGAGAACACCTGTGTCCTGGACACAGAGCAGGGCAGAAATGAGGGGGAAATGTGTCAGGGATGGGAAAACAGAGAACACCCACACCCCGCCTCCACTCACGTTCCCTTTCACCAGGGATCCTGTCTGCCCACCCTCCTCACCCACTTCATCAAAACCTACCCTCTTTAAAAGGCAGATTGGTGACATTGAACATTGCTTTTAAAAAGGTAAAAACACGACTTAAATATAAAATGAGCACGTGTCTGAGATTTTATTGAATTCCTAAGTAATGAAAGAACCAATATTATGTTACAGCAGGTTCAAAAGGGCATCCAGGGGCACCTGGGTGACTCAGTTGGTTGAGCGTCAGACTCTTGATTTTGTCTCAGGTCATGATCTCAGGCTCATGAGATGGAGCCCTGCTTCGGGTGCTGAGTTGAGTGGGAAGCCTGCTTGGGATTCTCTCCCCCTCTCCCTCCCCCTTGCCTGCTCTCACACTCTCTCTCAAAAAAAAAAAAAAAAAAAGTTCAATAGAGAATCCAAAGAATGTGCACATATGAAAGTCCACCAGGAAAACTGACAGGAATTTGCTTGCTACGTGCAAAACCACCGAGCGTCCACAAGCACATTCCACCAGACACCTGTGCATTTTCTGTGATCAAGAACCACACACTCCGGAATCATGGCTACATGTTTCCCACAACTTACAGAACTGTAAAATAGCTCAAAGACAAATGAAAGGCAGAGATAACTCCAAATGGGTGAGCGAGGCAGATGGGACACCCACAGTTCTCTTTTTTTTTTTTTAAAGATTTTATTTATTTATTTGAGAGAGAGAGAGAGAGAGCATGAGAGGGGGGAGGGTCGGAGGGAGAAGCAGACTCCCTGCTGAGCAGGGAGCCCGATGCGGGACTCGATCCCGGGACTCCAGGACCATGACCTGAGCCAAAGGCAGACGCCCAACCAACTGAGCCACCCAGGCGCCCCCCCCACAGTTCTCTTTTTATTGGCCATGTTCACAGTCTTCCACAACCGTTGGAAGGAAAGAAGGAAGGAAAGGATGGAAGGAGGGAAAGAGGGAATGATAAGAAAGGGCTCTGGCACCGCAAGGACCTTGGGCTCACCACCATCGCATAGTCCCTCGATGCCCTTGAGCAAGTCATGTCACGTCTCTGTCACCACTTCCTGATGTGCACAAAAGCAATCAAACGCCCTAGGGACTAAATGAATTGCTACAGGAGTCAAATGAATGGCGGCTATCCTGTCTGAGCTAAATAAATGGTAATCAGAACACTTGAGGAACTTTCATGTCCCTCCACTGTGAAATCCTGGAGTTAGACCTGACGTTCCTTATGAGTCCGAAAATCCTGTGACTATAAATGCTGCCTCCTCCAGGAAGCCTTGGACAACCGTAATTATCAGACACGGATCCCTCCCACCCCAAAATCCAGTTATCTGTAGTAGGACATTTGCTTTTTCCTATTGCCCATCCCTCTCATCAGAGACAGAATAAACTCCATCAAGCAGAACAGGCTGAGATCGATTTGAGTCCCAGCCCCCAGCATGGCACCTGGCACACAGTAGGTAATCAACAAACATTTCAAAATGAACTAAAAGAAAAGACCGGTCAAACCACAATGAGCTATCACCTCACACCTGTTAGAATGGCTATGATCAAAAAGACAACAAGTAACAAGTGTTCAGGAAAAAAGGAACCCTTGTGCACTGTTGATAGGAATGGAAATTGGTGCGGCCACTGCAGAAGACAGTATGGCGGTTCTTCAAGAAATTAAAAACGGAACTACCATGAGATCCAGCAATACCACTTCTACGTATTTAATTGAATGAAACGAAAACACTAACTGAGAAAGGTATATGCACCCCGTGTTCACTGCAGATATTTACAACAGCCAAGACATGGACGCAACCTAAGTGTCCACAGATGGATGAATGGATAAAGAAGATGTGGGGTATATATACATACAATGGAATATTATTCAGCCATAGAAAAAGAATGAAATCTTGCCATTTGTGACAATATAGGTGGACCTCAAGGGCATTATACCAAGTGAAATAAGTCAGACAAAAACAAATACAGTACGGTCTCAGTTATACGTGGAATCTAAAAACAAAAGCAAAACCAAAAAACCAAACTCACAGATACAGGGAACAGATAGCTGGTGGCCAGGGGTAGGGGATGGGAGGGTGGGTAATATGGGGAAAGGGCATCAGAAGGGACAAACTTCCAGTTATAAAACAAGTTAAGACCTGGGAATGTAATGTACAGAATGGTGACTACAGATAATAATACTGTATTGTCTCTTTGAAACTTGCTCTTAAAATTTCCTCATCTCGAGGGGCGCCTGGGTGGCTCAGTCATTAAACGTCTGCCGTCGGCTCAGGTCATGATCCCAGGGTCCTGGGATTGAGCCCCTCATCGGGCTCCCTGCTCTGCAGGAAGCCTGCTTCTCCCTCTCCCACTCCCCCTGCTTGTGTTTCCTCTCTCACTGTGTCTCTCTCTGCCAAATAAATAAATAAAATCTTAAAAAAAAAATTCCTCATCTCGAGAAAAAAATATTTTGTAGCTCTGCATGGTGATGGATGTTAACAAGACCTGTTACCGTTAATGGTGATCATTTCACAATATGTACAACTATCAAATCATTATGTTGTACGCCTGAAATTAATGTAATGTTATATGTCAACTGTATCTCAAATAAATAAAATATACAAAAACACATACATGCATACTAAAGCAGTCCTGTCTGTGGTGGGAAGAAAAGACAAGACAGGGCACTGGAGCCAGAAGGGGTAAAACCGCCATTCGCTCTTCTCCTTTACCAATTTCTGTCTCCTCTTTTGCATAAATAGGACTTAAGTTAGGCCGATTCTGCAGGCTTTCCTGAGGGACGCCATTCTCTACATCAGCAGCAGCGGGACCTTTATACTCAATAATGACGCCTCTTCTCCAGATGGTGGCCCCCTTTACTGTCACAAAGAGGACACCAGCAGAACAGGATGCTTTCAGCTGCCCTGACAGCCATCAGTCAGAAAGTATTCATCTCAGCTTTTCATTTGTCTGTGACTCAGGAAGAAATGTTCTCCTGATGTTTCACTGAACCTACAAGTCAGAACTTGTAAGCTGATCAAGACAGCCAACCACGGGCACTGTCCCTGAAGACAACTCATGTCAGATGCGTCCAGGACCAGAGGGGATGGAAGGGATATTCTAAAAGAGAATAAGGAAGAAAGCAAAATGGCATCGAGGATTAAATCCAGTGTGTGCCTGCGTATGTGTGCATGAATGTGTCTGTGTGTGCGTGCGTGCGTGTGTGCGCGTCTGCTAAATTTTTCAAGTGCCTCCATCATCCTTCAATATGCTGCTATTCTCTAAGAGAAAAAGAATTATGTTCTGCCTATTAGGCTCATACCTATACTTGTCCCTGAAGTACAATTCTTTAAAATATTGTCTTTCCTTTTCCAAAAAGGCACTTTGAGGGGTGCCTGGGTGGCTCAGTTGGTTAAGCATCTGCCTTTGGCTCAGGTCGTGATCCCGGGGTCCTGGGATCGAGTCCCAGCCTGGGCTCCCAGCTCAGTGGGGAGCCTGCTTCTCCCTCTGCCTCTCACTTGTTCTCTCTCTCTCAAATAAATAAATAAAATCTTTAAAAATAAATAAATAACCCCAAAAGGCACTTTGATGTGTATTTTCACCCCTTAGCCTATCCCCCCAAATTTCAACTTGTTCCAAAAATAAAATGAATCAAAATTTTCAGAAACTCTACAAGTGGGATTTGGGGGCATTTTCAGAGATCTCTGCAGCATTTTCTTTAAGTTTGAATTCCCACCTTAAGTGTTGTCCTACATTCTAGATGCGGCCTTTTGTGTTATTTTCACATCTTATGTAAAATCTCATCTGTTTTTACTGCCACTTAGCCCACACCTCATGGAGGTGGAGTCTTTGAGTCCCCCCCCCCCACCATTATGGCCACGTTCCTCACCTCTTTACCTTTGTCCCCTCTGAATTTACACAGACCACAGGCCTCCGGGACCATGAGCTGACTGCTCCCAAGCTGACGTGTACAAGGCCCCGCTGTTCTGACACCTCAGCCGTACAGGACTGTCTTCTTCTTCTTCCCAAGTATCTCCCACATACCTGGTATTACGCTGTGAACAAACACAGTTCCCAATGTGTGCATCCTAAATTAGGATAACCTAGTCAACTCTGCATACAATTACTCTATTCTGTATTTATTATCAAAGTATTGGCTCCCCGAATCCATTCCATTCAATTCCACAAACATTTAATGAGAGCCTGTCATGTGGCATGGATGCTGTGAGGCGCTGGTGGTTTAAGAAATTCACACTCGGTATTATAAAGTGCATTCCCACAGAGAAAAGCATGGCATCAAGTTTCCCTCCTGTGTGAAAACACATTAATCCACAGCAGAAAGGGACCCCAGAGAGTCTTTGAGTTATGGGTTCTACAGCCCCTGGCCTGGACCTGCCAACAGGGGACAGGTGACTGAATTTCTTCGTCCCTGCCTCTGAGGGACTTTTGTAAGGATTTCATGAGAAAATACATGCAAGATACTTACAGCAGACATTCTGGAAAGGGCATATAAATGAACCTGCTGAAAATTAACAAGTCAGGAAACAACAAATGTTGGCGAGGATGTGGAGAAAGAGGAACCCTCTTACACTGTTGGTGGGAATGCAAGTTGGTACAGCCACTTTGGAAAACAGTGTGGAGGTTCCTCAAGATGTTAAAAATAGAGCTACCCTGTGATCCAGCAATTGCACCACTAGGTATTTACCACAAAGATACAGATGTAGTGAAAAGAATGGGCACATGCACCCCAATGTTCATAGCAGCAATGTCCACAACAGCCAAACTGTGGAAGGAGCTGAGAAGCCCTTCAACAGATGAATGGATAAAGAAGATGTGGTCCATATTCAATGGACTATTACTCAGCCATCAGAAAGGATGAATACCCACCATTTGCATCAACATGGATGGAACTGGAGGGGATTGTGCTAAGTGAAATAAGCAGAGAAAGACAATTAGCCTACGGTTTCACTCATATGTGGAACAAGGAATAGCACGGAGGACATGAGGGGAAGGGAGAAAAAACTGAATGGGAAGAAATCAGAGAGGGAGACAAACCATGAGAGACTCTGGACTCCGGGAAACAAACTGAGGGTTACAAAAAGGAAGGGGGTGGGGGGAGGGGGTAACAGGGTGATGGGTACAAGGAGGGCATGTGATGTGATGAGCACTGGGTGTTACATACAACTAATGAATCGTTGAACACTACACCAAAAACTAATGATGTACTAAATGCTGGCTAACTGAACATAATAATAAAAAAATGAACCTGCCAGAAAAAAAGTCACCAACAGCATAGGTGGGTAACTATATAAAATAGCTCCAGCCCCCCAACCACCCCAGAGAGAAGGTTACCCCTTCAGGGCTGCCACCATACTTCAGATGATTTCTGTCAGCCTCTAGAACTGTCGGGTTGTTGAAAAATTTCCCCAACCTCAAAAAGACATGTGGGATAGTGCTGGTGTGTCTCTGGCCCTGACACCATCAAAATGGCATCTCTCACAGCCAGCACCCCCATGGACCCTGTCTCTTCTCCCTTCAAAAAACAGAAACAAGACCTTGAAAGTACTAGAAGCAGCACCAGAGACCAACATCTCCTTGCCACCCATGAATTAATCTAATGGAATTTCACTTCAGGGTCAAAATTTGGTAGGTGGAAAGAAGGAAGGAACGAAGAAGGAAGGAAGGAAAAGAAATATGGAGTGCTATCTTTCTCTCAGTAGAGTGTGTTTTGTGTGTGTGAGAGACCAAAATTTCTTAATGAAAATTTCTTTGAATGTGAAAGAAATACAAACTCCAGTGAAATCTCAAAGAAGTTAAATCATAATTCCTTTTAGTGTGATAACCAGAAACCCACTGTGGAAAACAAGTGAGCACAACTTTTAATGGCTATGAAGTCAGTGTGACTGACTTTAACAATGTCCCAACTCCCTCAACACTCAGGGATTTGATTTTTCCTGTAATTTTTCCGTTTTCTTGTCTCTCTTTTTTTTTTTTTTTGTCCTCCAAAAACATATCTTTTACTTTGTATCTTTGGTTATGTATTAAAATATGAATGAAATTCATGGGGTCACGTGAACATTAGGAGTCAGATTCTAAATTCAGAGGGAAATAAAATATATTAAAGTTTCGTTAGAAGTGGCACGAGTGTACAAAAAGTTTTTTAAGTCTTAAACTTTTGTAAGAAAAAAAAAGTGCTTGCTGTAGTGGACAAAATAAATTGGCCACAGTGAGTTGTTACTCTGGCCATGTTGATGGGGGTGTATGAACCTGTGTCCCTCCCTCACCAATCACACGCGAATTTCCCACGCGCACACTAAGAAGTGTGTGTCCTTGTGAACAAGTGTGTGCTCAAAGCACCCCCTGGGTAACTCCTACCTCTGCCCTCCTCAGACCCAGCAAGGCCCCATCGCCCTGCGAGTTCCTACAGCACGTTCTGCTGTTTTGGTCACTTTGCCCTGCATCCGCATAGCTCCTCAGCTAGATTAAGGTTTTCTTCCAGTACACCAGCAAATGCTCATCATCAGTTGGTCACTGTGCACAGCCACCTAGGGGAGGTCTCACCTGGGCAGCCAATGGCTCTGGCTCTCTCGGTCCCTTACTCTGGCAAGAACCCTGCTTGGTTAGTGAGCGTGGAGGCAATGACAGGCAGGTGCCCTGGACACTCCAAGTTAGTGGCAGGGAAAACTTTCCAATTTCTGTTTCACTGCAAAAAAAACATCACTATAGAACTTATGCTGGGCCACAGGATCCAGGAAATACACCTTCCATCTGGGCTTTGAGGCCAACTGTCATGTTTTAGGAAACCCCAGAAATATGGGCCACTTGTTCACAACCCAAGTACCAGCAAGCCAGAGAAGCCCTTCGAAGCGGAGACAGTAGAGGAGATTAGCAAAGAAGTTCATTAGGAGTTCAGTGACTGACCAACCCTGTGATCTACCAGGATGAGAATTTCCAGGGATCCCCAAATCACTGAAAGTATGCATTTCCAGCACAAGGGCACGGTTGTTGTTGTTGTTTTTTATTATAGCCATCCTTCTAAATGATCTGAGTTTGGCTGACCCCAGGAACTCAACATGGCAACAAGAAACAACCTCAGAGGGCACCTCAGAGCTAAGTCCCTGTTTGATCTTCCCCAGACGAATTTTTATAGGACACCTCCAACCCCAATGTTCCACAACCCCTCATGTTCCAATGTTCTTCCCATGATTAACAGAGATGAAAATAAGTGGATGAAGCTGCTCCACTTGATGCCCCTGCAGTGCCCTGGAAGTCATTTCACCATCTAGAAACTTCTCACTTGAAATACAAATTCTGACAGGGACCCAGGGTCTCTCTTGAGCAGCCTGAATCACTCAGACCTACTTAAGTCTTCATCTATTCTCTCTCCTTAGGTCACCTGTCTCCGTAACTTCCTTCTCTCAAATGCTCCTGACATGCCAGATGCCCCCCCGACCTGGCCCAGGAGCCCCTGCAGCCCTCCCACAGCCAACCAAGCCAACCATCATGCCTGTCTCACCCACACACCTCCTTTCTCCTCCTCTCAAAACCTAACCGCCTACCTCCTACTCTTCTGCCTCTAGGAGGGATCTTACTAATGCTCTCCCGCCCCCACTGTTTGCCTACTCCCCTCATCACAGATTCCTTCTTTCTGCACTTGAACACATTCACGTGATTTTCACATTTAATCAGGGGAGGAGAGAGGGTGGAACTTTTCTCTTGTCCTGATCTTCCATTGCCATACAATTCCTCTCAAACCTGTCCTTGTAGGTAACACTGTGCTAAGCATCATGGGAATGAATGCCCACCCCCCTCCCTTCACCAACACAGTTGCAACCCTCCCACAGAGCACCAGGGAACCAAAATTAGGGCCACGAATAAGTGATAAAATGTGTGGAACTGGGATGCTCAAGAGAAGGTCTGAGAAAGGTAAAGTCAGAACTGGTTGGAGCAATCCAAAAGCTCCAGCAGGATGGGGAACCTAAGTAAGATGTCAAAAGGTGTCAAAAGTCAGATCATGAAGGGTCATGAGCCAAGGAGAGCAGTTACACCGGATGTGACAGGAATCTGAAACTGGGCAGGGGTGGCATGAACACGGGGTTTTAGGAGGATTCAGACGGCAGGAGAATTCAAGGTGGGTTGCTAATGGCTGGTGGGGGCGGAGGGCCGATGAAGGTCAGAACAAGTACTGGGATAGGAGAGAAATCTAAATCTGAGCTAGATGCCAAGGAAAACACCACAGGGGATGATGTCAAATGAGATACGAGGGGAGGAAAAAAGAGCTCAACCAATGCATGGGGCGCCTACCATAAGCCAGGCACTGCAATAGGTTTTCCCAAGAATCCTATCACGTGATCTTTAAAAATCCCTCTAAGATGCTTAATATGATCTTTATGGTTTAAGAAAAATTTCTTAAATTTTTCCCAGGTACCTAAGCTAGGTGTTGGTGGAGAAAGGCCTCAGACCCAGGTCTTCTGAAGGTTAGGACCACACTGGTGTTTCTGAGTCAGAACTTAAAATGGCAGTGACATTGGCCAACAGAGCCACCAGGAAGAAGAGCCACTCAGGGGACCGAATACACATGAGCTCAGGATGGTGTATCCGGAGGTAGGGGGGGAGTCAAAACAGAGGCCACAAGAGCTGGAAATAAGGGGCTGAGGACTCTCAGATCTGGCGGGGGGGGGGGGTCTCCTACAGGAAGGAATGACCTTGAGAAAGTTCCTGTAATTTCTCTTGCTCTCAGAGTTGGATGAGGTTATTGTTAAGTCTTTTCAAACTCTTACTCCCAGGATCCCAGACTTTGTGGCACAGATAAGATCATGAAGGCAGAAGAGACAGAATAGGAAATGGGAGAGAATCTTTGGGGATAATCACAGACTTGGAGGTCAAGAAGCAAAAAGAGCCCCAAAAAGCATGAACCGAAATGTATAAAAATGACTCCAAATGTGCCGTGTGTCCAAAGGCAAACAGAGGAGCTTCCGGAGGGAGGGTGAAGTTAGCAGACTGTGAGGCGTTCTAAAGGAACAGGGGTGGAGGGGAGCATTTCTATTTGGCATGGAGGAGGTTACTGGAAGCATCCAGCAGAGTGGTTCCGACGGGTAAAAGAAGCTAGATAGCAATTACAAGCAGGGGAAGAGACAAATACTGGGTGGAGACCACACTGGGAAGAGCTGAGCAGCAATATGAGGCGGGGGGTCAAACCCAGACATTGTGAGGTGGGAGAAATGACCGGAAAAAAAAAAAAAAACAACAACAACGAAAAGAAATGACTGTGCTTCAAGATCCACCAGAAGGAACAGTGGTGAGGGAGGCAAAGAAAGGATGGAAAATGTGTACGAGAGTCCCGCCCTGGACCAGGGGGCAAGCGCTGGGGTCTAGAGAACCTGCAACTTTAGAGAGAAGGAAAGAAGCTTCCTTGTCAGTGGCTAGAAAGGCAGGAGCCGATTTGGACGGTGAACCCTGGGAAGGGGAAGAGAAGGATAAATGGTTTAAATCTACTCTGTAAGGAAGTATGGTATTCTGTAAATGACCTTTCTGACATTCTTCAGAGATTTTCACACCTTCTGTGTTACTCTATGTCACTGAATGTCTGCATCCCCCTAAAAGTCATACACTGAAATGCTAACTCCCAGTGCGGAAGCTAGTAGGATGTGGGGCCTGTAGGAGGTCAGCAGGTCAGGAGGCTGGGACCCTTATGAATGGATTCATGCCCTTAGAAGAAGAAACACAGGAGAGATGATTTTTCTCTCTCAGCCATATGAGGATACAACAAGATGACCATCTGCAAACCAGGAAGAGGTCATACACTGCACCTGCCAGCATACTGATCTTGGATTCCCCGACCTCTAGAACGGTGACAAAATAAATGTTTGCTGTTGAAGCCACCAAGTCTATGGTATTGTTATAGCAGCGTGACCAAGAGAGCCCCTAATTTGGAAGATGACACTGGGCCAAAGCATCTCAGCTCTCTGTGCTTTAGCTTCCTTATCTGCAAAATGATGGGGGGGCGGGGGCAGGGGCAGAGGTAGACCAGGTGATGTTTTCTAAAGGTCTCCTCCTACCCTAATATCCTAGAATTTTTGCATGTGTTTTTTTCCTCCTGATTGTTCCATGCCAGCCCCTAAATCTTTTCTTTGCGATTATAATTGCAAACCACATCTCTCCTTATTTTGGATGCTTCCTTAACACCGAATATCACACCGTGCATACAGAAGGTGTTCAACAAATGTTTCTCTGAATTAACAAAATGTCCAAAATGTCACAGTTTCAGGAGACAAATGTGTGCTTCAGCGCCTCTCACTCCCACCAAGGGCTATATCTACAGGAGCACGGTCCCCAGAAGTTGCAATCTTTTCTCAGTGAATTCAACCTTGATAAAAACACTTATCTGAAGCCCAAGTACAAATAAGACTGAATGTCAAATAAATTAGTGCCCTAATTGTTCCAGAGTCTGCCCTTCCTGTGAATGTGTACACACCAATTTTTGAGTAAAAAAAAAAAAGTCCAATTATGTAAGCCTGGGTGTGATTTCCAGCAGATCCTTAAAAAAAAAAAAAAAAAAAATACCACAGTGCATATCTATCTAAAGCTCCTCATGCCTTCATTATCAAGGGAGGAAAAGGTGCAAATTCCCACCGCTCACTCAGAGTCTTTTCCTTTGTACTCTGTGACATTCCTACAGCTGACAAAAGTGACTGGGTATCCTGTTTGCTGCAAAGCTAAAACAGACTTGAACTGCCGATAAGCAGCCCTTCTCTGCTGGAAAGGACACGAGCCTAAGATCTGAGTTTTAGTCTTAGTTCTGCACTGTTGGGTCCCTGACTCTGTACAGTTAACCTTCCTATACCTCTCCAAAAGGGGCTAAATATTCCAGCCCAATCTCTATTATACCATCAGGCACTGGTGTTTATACTTTATGAATCTTATTATTAATCGCTGAGTACTTTCTAAAATGCTTACCATTATCCACAAGATGGACACGCACTGTGAAGAAACCCACAGTGTTCATTCTGCAAAGGAAGGCTGGAGGAAAGGTCGCGCATTCCCATCGGAGTAATTTTTGCAGCCCCAATTCAGTTTTCAATCTCAGTCTATGCCTAAGTACAAAAGTAGATGTCACGGTGTACACCAAGGGTTACTCAACTTGTCTATGCAAATGAAAGAAAGGTGAAGTACTTGGAAAAATCAACCCTTGACCAAGGTCATTTTACATCATAGATTTTCTCCAAGTCAAGGATTCCTTCTCTACACTTTTGTAACATTGCTTGAAAAAGAGAGAGGAGCATCACCACGAAGATCCATGGTTTTAAATACCAAATTACAGCTCGCTGACACACAAGGAAGTTAATGAAAATTTTACAATAAAATAAACCACACATTCCAAATCACGGGCATGTTGGGATGTAACAGTGAACAAATCCATTATGGGCTGAGGGCTCATTTTATTACAGGATTCTGTTCCAGCACATCCAGAGTTTACGCGTCCACATTCTCAATTTCTCTCAAAGATAAACACATCAGAGTGGGTATGCTTCCAGCTGGTGGGGCAGCCACTGAATCAAAGCTGATCTTCCAACTACATAAGCACTTGAAAGGAACGTTAGCAAACTCCCAATCGCATAATGGAAAAGAGATGGGAGAGGGCCTGGCACAGATTAACCAGTGACAAAACTCCCCTTCACAGATGAGGAATTAATTCATAGCAGTGGCCATAACTCATGGACACAGTTCATTAAAGATTTCACCTCTGGTTCCCTTAACAGTGATCACAAACGTCTTCTAGAAATAGAAGAAAAAAAGCTTCATGGACAGAAGGATGCCAAGGATGCGTCAATGAGCTACAGTGCTTGAATAAAAATCCAAGATAATACTTAAGGTGCTCTAATCAGATATAGGAAATGATCAGTCAGCTTCACAATTAAGGACTCCTAATGACTATCTGTTTGATTTTCTTTTTTTTTTTAAAACACAATAGCTTTGTCCATAATTCCTAACTATTTTATCCAATATATAAATTGTTAATACTCCCTGGATCATTAGCTGGAAAGAAAGAAAGAAAGGAAAGAAAGAAAGGAAAGAAAGAAAGAAAGAAAGAAAGAAAGAAAGAAAGAAAGAAAGAAAGAAAGAAAGAAAGAAAGAAAGAAAGAAAAGAAAGAAAGAAAAGAAAGAAAGAGTGAAAAGAAACTCCTAATGACAAGATTGCAAGATTGCACACTACAAAGAAATGCCCCAGAAAAAATAAAAAAGAGATGAATTTACTGTAAGAATGACATTCTCTCCGTTACTAACTCCATTTACCATTTCTGAGCCATTCGCATACTCAGGTTAAGAGAATAAAATGGAAAGGAGCCAGGGCAGAAGGCAGAGGAGCTGGTAAAGGATTTCCATATGAAATTGTAAAACTTAGAGGAAAAGACATGTCTTCCTTTTAGATGTTAAGCTACACCAAAAAAAAAAAAAAAAAAAAAAAATTCCCCTGCTCCACTGTGCCACCTCTTTCAAGGTCATTTATCATCATCAGCACAACCTACGGATGTTTTATTAAAAGAAAAATCCCAGCCTAGGACTGCCAGATCTCTAACCAGGACCCACTTATCAAAGGTGTTGCTCAGGCTGACGGGCACTGTTGAGTGGCGCAGAGTTAACATTACTTTATATGTGCAGAACCCCATCAGCAAGCACATTACCCCCGTCTCTATTAAGTATTCTGATAACACCACCTCCAACCAGCTTGGCTTAACATTTAAGCCTGCAGGAAGCTCTTGAGTGCCTGAAGCCTTCCAAAATTTTCTAGCTGATTTTAACCCTACAGAGTTTGAAGGAAAAAACTGAATTTAAAAATTACCCAGCAACTAAATATTTTGTCCACCTGAACAAAAGATCTCGCGGTTTGGAGAAAAATATTTCCATGTGCCTCTTATTTTTTTAAAACCTTATAGACAGTTTTTCACTTAAAAAAAATAACCTGTATGACTAGTAGGCTTAAAACATTGCCCATGAGCAAGGTTTTAGCATACAGGCTCTTCAGAGCTGGATTTGGGGCCAGTAGTACTTCTAACAGCATATGTAATGGTGCGTAACATGCAGCCATTCCTTCAGATCATTCTCCATCTTATGCAGACCCTGGATTTTGTCCTTTCCAAAGGCTTTCCGCCCCCACCCTAAATATTAAGGGAAAATGAATGCCTTAAAACAGTAAGAAGAGCAAAAGGAAAAAACAAAAACAAAAAACGGTCACTTACAATGTTCTCCGACAAATTTACCCTTTTCACTTGTTCAGCTCCCAGATACATCACCTACACTATTTTCACACCTAAAAGTTACTGTCTGGTTAATATTTCAAAATTTCAGCATCTCGATGACTTGCGTAACTATGGAGGTAATTGGGAAGTGATCTCTTTCGCACTGTTGAGGAAAGAAGTGCCAGCAGAAGCTGCAGTCCTCGGGCGGGGGTGGGGGAATCCTGGAAGGGAATATCTTTCCGAGACAAGTGCAGGAAAAGGATGGAAAGGATGCTGCAAATGCTAACTAGGTTATTCTTAAAGTGAAGTTACGGCATTTTCTTTTGCCAAGAGGCTCTCCAGTCCCAGCTTTGAGGTGAGCAATGCCTCAGCCTGGGAGGTATCTGCAGCGTTCGAACAAATCAGCGAGAGGAAGGAGCAGTGCCAAGAGGTACTTAAGGAGAAAAAATTGTATTAGTGTGGAGCCAACCTTTCCCTGCTGCCACCCAGTGTGGAAATTCCGGGCAGCCACCCTGCCCTTACACACACACATACACACGCATACATACACGCACACACACTTTGCTGCACTAGGCATTCAATAAGCCAGCATTTAGAGAACGACACGTTCACAATGTCCCCGCACCCCCGCGCGCGCGCGCACATACACACACACACACACACACACACACTCTCTCTCTCTCTCTCTCTCTCTCTCTCTCTCTCTCTCTCTCCCGTCTCCCATCCCTTCCACGTTCTGCAAGCGGTCGAAGCACCACGGCCCCAGCGCCGGGGAACCGCGGTGACCACGGGGGCGACTCCCCCTCCCCTCCGCAGCACCCAGATTCGGGGGGGCTCTGGGACCCCCGCCCCCCCCCCCCCCCCCCCCCCCCCCCGGGACTAGCCGGCCGCGGCGCGCTCTACGCCAAGTAGGCGAGTCCCCAGGTTGCGCGACAACGCGCGGGTCTGGCCCGCAAGCCAGAGAAACCGCGCCGAGGCGGAATTCCCGGCGACAGCCCGCGTCCCCGCCGGCCCCGAGCCCCGCGGGCCACCCGGTCCGCACCCTCCCCCGCGGCGATCCGGAAGGCGCCAGCCCCGCCACAGGTCAGGCCGGACGGCCCCCTCCTCCCGGACTCCCGCGGCTCCGAGGCGCCGCTCCGAGGCGCCCCGGGACCCAGGCTGCGCGCCTCCCGCCCGCTCGCAGCGCTCCCGCCGCGCTCCGGCCCCGGCTTCCACCACGCGCGCACGGGCACGCACCCTTCCCTCCCGTCGCCCCCACACGGCTCCTCCGGAGCCCCCGGGGCACCCCGCCCCGCCCGCGCGCCCCCGCTGCCGCCGTCGCTCTGCCCGGCCCCGGCCGGTGGATGCGCCGGCGCCCCCGCCCCCGGGGGGAAACACGGGATATGCGCCGCTTACAGTTCGCAGGAACTGGATCTCGTCCTCGCCCTCGCCCCCATCGGCCATGGCTCCGCGCCTTCTCGCCGGGGCTGGCCCCCGAGCCCCGCGGAGCCCGGCGGCGGTGGCGGCGGCCCCTCGCGCTGCCTCCTGCCGCTGCTGCTGCTGCCGCTGCGCTGCCCGGAGCCGGGGGCGGAGGGGGCCGCGGCGGCCGGGTGCGAGCGCCGGGTGGTCCCCGCCTGCAGAGCTGGGGGAGGAGGCGCGGGCGGGGGCGGCCGAGGCGGGAGCCTCCCTGCGCCGCACTGTGCGGGAGGAGGGCGACCCCGCAGCCCAGCCGCGCCGGCCTCGCGCTCCCTGCCTGCCGCCGCGGACTGCTTGGCCCCGGCTCCCGCGAGCGAGTGCGCCGAGCCCGCCGAGCCCGGGCTGCTGCCGCGGTGGGGGCGGGGAGTGGGGGCGGCGGGCGGGGAGGAGCTCGCCGGCTCCCCTCTGCTGCAGGTAATCCGCAGCCCGCCGCTCCGGCCCGCCAAACCCGAGGCCCAGCGCCGCTTACTGGCTGTGCTGGGTATCGGAGCCCTAGAGCACCGACGAGCGCTCAGCAGTCCACCCGCGCGGGTCTGGAGCCCCGGGGCTCTTGCGCCAGCCCCTCAGACCTTGGGCGAAACCCAGGGCTCAGCGTTCGTTCCTCCCGGAGGGGGCTTCGGCGCTAAGCGCCGGAGTACTTCGGTTGGCACGCAAGAATCATCTGTCACCCGGATGCACGGAGTGGGCAATCTAAAATTAAATTACCCAACACAGGGGATTTTAAACTTGGATTTCCTCTATTCCTACCAACAAGAGAATTCTGCAGTATCTAGTCTCCGTGTACCGTGCTTTTTGCTGGTCATCCATACAAAGTGCACGGTGCACAGAACTTTAACAAATTCTTTCAGCAAATATATGATGAGTGCCTATGCCAGACACCTGTGGTACAAGACAGATAGGAGTTAGAAGTGTAAACTTTAAATCAACGACGAATTGCAATACAGGAGGGGATAAAATAAATTTGAATCACTGATGAGCTAAACAGACTTTGGTACCCATTATCCTCACCAGGAAGCCATTTATTTCTGAAGAAATCCGAGCATAAATAAGAATATCTAGGGCGCCTGGGTGGCTCAGTTGGTTAAGCGACCGCCTTCGGCTCAGGTCATGATCCTGGAGTCCCTGAATCGAGTCCCACATCCGGCTCCCTGCTCGGCAGGGAGTCTGCTTCTCCCTCTGACCCTCCTCCCTCTCATGCTCTGTGTCTCTCATTCTCTCTCTCTCAAATAAATAAATAAAATCTTTAAAAAAAAAAAAAAAAGAATATCTACCTCGCGCAAATCCATGCGGTAGCTCACCACATCTCATTTGACAAAGGGCTGTGACTAACAAAATGCAGGGTCTGAGACAATTTGGACAAGAAACACTAATCTCTTGTTCCTGGTCCACAGCTCTTCCACTTAAGATACTCAGCAATAGGGCGCCTGGGTGGCTCAGTGGGTTAAGCATCTGCCTTTAGCTCAGGTCATGATCCCAGGACCTGGGACCGAGTCCCGCATCAGGCTCCCCACTCAGGGGGGAGTCTGCTTCACCCTCTACCCCTCCCCCCCATCCGCTCGTGATCTCTCAAATAAATAAGATCTTAAAAAACAAAAAACAAGATACTCAACAATAAGTATATGCAAAGTTTCCAAATGTAAATCCTACAAAGATGAAACTGTAAAGTGAAGGTTTAACATCACACATTTTGCCTCATTTAATTAGTTTCTAAAATCTACCAGTAAGTTCTATGCAGCTTACATTTTCTTTGCAGCTTTTATCAACTTTATACTTGCTGAGTTAGTTTTGCGTATTTCCAGTAGAATTAATACCAAAAAGAATATAAATACTTCCCTCCCTGGTAAGGCTAGTAATGCTCTGTTCTATTTAATGATACTAGTCATCTTACCTAAGTACTTGACATATTCCTGGATGGTGATCCATGACAACTAATTCTTAAACCATCACAATTTAGGTGAATTTTTACTCCTAGGAGCTTCTAAATGAGCAGAGTTCTCACAAAAGATAGAAGTCCTCCATGAGGGATGACTATATTCTGAAATTGGCTCATAATTTTATGTTAAGTAATCTGATCTTCCAAATTTATGACATATCAAATTGAGCTTTTCTGTATTTTATGCAGAACTATGCATCATAGACAATTTCTTTTTTTTTAATTAACGTTAATGTATTATTTGTTTCAAGGGTACAGGTCTGTGATTCATCAGTCTCATATAATACCCAGTGCTCAATAACAACACATACGCTCCCCAATGTCTATCAGCCCGTTCCACAATCCCCCCACCCTTCTCCCCTCCAGCAACCCTCAGTTTGTTTCCTAAGATTAAGAGTCTCTTATGGTTTGTCTCCCTCTTTGATTTCATCTTGTTTATTTTTTCCTCTCTTCCCCTATGATCCTCTGCCTTGTTTCTTAAATTCCACGTATCAGTGACATCATATGATAATTGCTTTTCTCTTATTGACTTACTTCGCTTAGCATAATACCCTCTAGTACCATCCATGTCGTTGCAAATGGCAAGATTTCATTTTTTGATGGTTGTGTAATATTCCTACGTGTATGTGTGTGTGTGTGTGTGTGTGTAAAACATCTTCTTTATCCATTCATCTGTCGATGGACATGGACATCTGGGCTCTTTCCATAGTTTGGCTATTGTGGACATTGCTGCTAAAGCAAACATACATACTATATGTTTGGGAACTTCTCCATTCTACTCATACAGTAGGTAAAATATAAGAACTCTAATTCACTACTTTTTCTTTTTGGCATATTAGCTAAGCTACACATTTTTCTAACAAGCATTATATTTATGATTTCTTTAATTCTCTCAACATAAGTGATACAATGCTAAATGGCCTGAGTACTCAATATTCAGCATATAATAAGTCTTCAACAGCAAACAGAGCAGAGGATTTTTGTAAAACCATTTATGCGGACTTTAACACAAAAATACAATATTACGAGGTTTATAGATCTCTAATCTGTACTAAAAGTATAAAAACATGTTGGAGAATGACACATCATATTTATTTTTAGAAGAACTGAAGGAAATACAGCAAGTGGTTTAATATTGGTGGTGAGTATATGGGTGTAATATTATTTTTGATACTCTGATATGTTTTCTATATTTCATAATTATAAAAATTGAGATAGTTTTTATACGAAAACTACTAAAGTTACTAAAAGCTATGGGAATTTTTTCCTTACAGTATTTTTAAAAATCCACTGTTTCGACACATGAAAAGTTGCTCAACATTACTCATCATCAGGGAAATACAAATCAAAACTACAATGAGATATCACCTCACACCTGTCAGAATGGCTAAAATAAACAACACAAGAAACAGCAGGTGTTGGCGAGCAGGTGGAGAAAGGGAAACCCTCGTGCACTGTTGGTGGGAATGCAAACTGGTGCAGCCACTGTGGAAAACAGTATGGAGGTTCCTCAAAAAGTTAAAAATAGAGCTACCCTATGATCCAGCAATTGCACTACTAGGTATTTACCGAAAGAATACAAAAATACTAATTCAAAGGAATGCATACTTCCTAATGTTTATAGCAGCATTACCTACAATAGTCAAATTATGGAAACAGCCCAAAGAAGATGTGGTATGTACACACACACACACACACACACAGTGGAATATTGCTCAGCCATAAAAAAGAATGGAATCTTCCCTTTGCAACGACGTGGATGGAGCTAGAGGGTGTTATGCTAAGCGAAATAAGTCAGTCAGAGAAAGACAAATACCATATGATTTCACTCATATGTGGAATTTAAGAACCCAAACAAATGATCATAGGGAAAAAGAGAATGAGGCAAACCAAGAAACAGACTCTTAAGCTACAGAGAACAAACTGATGGTTCCCACAGGGGAGGTGGGTAGGGGGATGGGGGAAATAGGTGATGGGGATTAAGGAGCGCACTTGTCATGATAAGCACTTCGGTTGGCACGGTTGGTAAACTATGGAAGTGTTGAATCACTATATTGTACACCTGAAACTAATATTACACTGTATGTTAACTAACTGGAATTTAAATAAAAACTTTAAAAAAAAAAATCTGTTCCAGTTTGTTTAGTTCACGTATGATTTCCTAGTTTCTTCTGGTGAACTATCACAGTAAGAAAAACTGGTTTTGACTGGAAATATCATAGAATGATAGGACGAAAACTAATCTCCATTTAAAATATAATTTTGGGGGTGCCTGGGTGGCTCAGTCGTTAAGCGTCTGCCTTCGGCTCAGGTCATGGCCCCAGGGTCCTAGGATCGAGCCCCGCATCGGGCTCCCTGCTCGGCGGGAAGCCTGCTTCTCCCTCTCTCACTCCCCTGCTTCTGTTCCCTCTCTCGCTACGTCTCTGTCAAATAAATAAATAAAATCTTTAAAAAAATAAAATAAAATATAATATAATATAATTTTAATTGAGAAAAAAATAATTTTGGTTACAGCTTAAAGTTTATATTCAGTGTATTTTTCTTAGAGAGAGAGTAAGCACATGTGAGGGGGGAGCATGGGGAGGGGCAGAGAAAGAAGGAGAATCTTTAAGCAGGCTCCATGCTCAGCTCGGAGCCTGATGCAGGGCTCAGCCTCACGACCCTGAGATCATGACTTGAGCCCAAATCAAGAGTCTGACACTTAACTGACCAAGCCACGCAAGCACCCCTCAATGTCTTTCATCCTTATTGTAGACTTAAACTATAAGGAGTCGGCAAGTACATATTTTCACAGGGACAAAACTACAGTTCATGAAATAGAAAAAAAGATTTTATTTAGAAATTTCATAAGCATCCGATCTTAATATCTCTGGTTTTTGTAGTTCTTATAAAAATGTTTCCTTTTTCCTATATGCATATTACATATAATAGTTTATTTTGCTTTTTGTTACTGAAATTTGTCATCTTAATATTGCTTTATTGGAATCTTTGTACTTATAGAAATATATGTGTTTCCAAAAAAAAAAAAAGAAATATATGTGTTTCCTATAACACTCCATTTTAGGACTTCATTAATTATAAAATAATTTAGAGGATGATATTTCCATACATTTTAGTCTAAACCTGGAAAGTGTTTTACTTTATGACCAATGTTATATCCTGCAAGTGATAGAAAAAAAACGTATTTCCTTTTTTGTTTTCAATTAGAATTTTTCTACAGCCATCTAATTCAAAGTGAGGCAATGTGGCCCACTGTTCACTTGGCAGGACTCTAGACATCCTTAAAGAAGAAAAAATTAAGACAGATATAAGATTTTTCATTTACACTTACAACTTACTAATCTCACCAATGATGTACATGGGCATTAGAAAAAATAACTTCTTGCTGAAGATCTCTACAGAAAATGAGCTAAAATACTCAGTGTTATCATTTTAATTCAGCTTCTTCCAGTTAAGATCACATAAATTAAAGATCCTAATGCTGAGGTGAAAGCATCTGGAATTGTCATTACATCATTATAAAATTAGGGTTGGAAAGGCCCCAATATCTAGAGATTGAGCCTATTGCTTATCAACTCAGATTTCCAATTTCAATACCTAAGGAAGTTTTCACAGCATTTCTTCTGATCCTGTTTCAGAAGTTAACAAACCAATATTTTAGAAAATGTCCATTGGTATTTCCGTCTTTATTATGTGTATCCTAAAATAGTACATTTCTGATGTGGACCTGAACTAAAAATAAACTCCAGTAGATCCTTGGAGAGCATAGCCTGAATCCCTGGGTCTCCATTAATGCAAGATGGTCAGGAATGGTGTCGGAATGATGGTGGTGATAAGGATGATGATGGTGATGAGGATGGTGATGATGGTGGTGATGATCGTGATGCTAATGATGATGGTGTTGGTGATGATGATGGTGGTGATGATGGTGATG